>NW_027420218.1:0-230851 GCF_009905375.1 Apium graveolens
GAAGGAGCAGCAACCCACTTCCAAGTTGTACCAAGCAACCAACATCCTTAAGAATCATCCCATACCAGTAAGACAACCTATCACTTACTACAAAAACACCCGTAAGTTTATAGAATATTTATAAATATTTCATTGTTTTTCGAAATGGTTAGTAAGAGGTAAATAGAGAGAAAATATTTATAACTTATCTAGTTTATGAGTGATTGTGTGGTCTTAGCAAAAGGAAGTAGGATACAAGGTTATGGCTCATATATGAATTTGACATAGTTTTGTTAAAACTTCTCAAAGAGAATTGAGGAACTAACATATTTTACTATTAGTCTTGTCTCTGGTCAATATGTAGATGCAACAAAATCTAAAACATTGAATATAAGAAATGACAATATACCTCATTTAGATTTCTCACATGATCTATCCTCGAATCCTTCATGCTACTTCATTTAGTCAAGCCATAAGATCCAGTTGTATCATTCTATGCCCTTCTAATAACTTCTCAACTATCAATGTACGCACGTACCATAACGCAGTAACAATATGACTAATATGACTAAACTGTCATCTTCTCACTGCCGTTTTTCAAGCCCCCAGGCCTCCACAACAAACCGGTGATATGAACATAGAGTCACACAATATGCAAAAAATGTAAAACAGAGACGAGCATAGAATATTCCGATTCTTAAAATCTGTAAGTAATTAGATGATGAAATAAAAAATCGACTACAATTAAAATCATTGCACTTGTAATTCTTAAATCATCTATAAATTGAACTGGTTTTGTAATATTTACATTGTATCTACAAATAATGGTTTCAACATGTTTCTACTTTCTATGCATCTCACAAAGAATACATAATCAAACAAAAATATTTTCAGGGTTTTGCTTAAGCTGCATATAAGAATAAAGCATTGAACTTGTTGTTGTTGCAAGGGGATTGTGCCTTGCTATCACGTTATCAAGTCTTTCCTCAAATATTAGATCAAGTGATGCCTGAGACGAGATAAAAGTTGAATGGAACGGTACAAAATCTCGTGTTCATTTATTTCACCTATTTGGCTCTCATTACATAAGCAACTCATGACTTCTTGTTTATATATAAAAATAATATATAAGACTCTGTGTTAGGAGGGTTAGAGGGTCAGATATATTTCAACATATAAAGTGAATTCAATAATTATTGTAGTTTGCTAGAATCAAGAATATATGATCACATTTTATGTAATACAACTTATGTATTATAGCTACTATCAGATATTGTGGCTTCTGAATTTTTGCACATAAAATTATACAATAACGCTATGTAATCTCGTAGAAATATATAAAAACACTTTCCAAGATAATCAAAAATTAATAACTTTCCGTTCTTTGAGAACACTTTGTCATCAATATCACAAACACCAAGAAAATAATTGATGTACCGATGGATCATCATTCTTTGGAGCAGACCTTGACGCTTATTGATATATATTGATATCGCTAAATGGTAAGGTTTTCTCCAAAAACTTTATCAAAATATCCCCAATTTATTTAAGTTCCTTTATAAGAGAATGGTAATGTGTGATATGATAGCTGAGTAATGGTATTTGATTTCTTAAAACCTTAAATCTAATAAACATGGTTAACAATATGGAAATTAAAATTAATCTAAATTTAGAATAAATAAGAAAATAGTAGAGATGATAGATACATTACAATTTTCCTGGTATTCTGGTGGATTATAGAGTGTTGTATACATGTATGTCTCAACACAAGGAGGCTCTAATTTTTTATAATGTAGTACTTTGCAATGGAGAAATTTGATCAAAATTAAATAGTGGTTATTAATTAGAGAGACACATTGTGTTCAATTTAGTTTTACTTATACATATTTCACAATAAATCAATTATATGTTAAAATCCTTTTTATCCATATAATTAACAAATTGAGTTCTAGTGTCGGATACTTGAATCTCGTACATGGTAAAAAGGAGAAAATAAAGTGTACCAAAGTTTTTTAAGTTGTAAAAGAGAAGTTTAATCGTTATATCAATAAATCTCCATTCCAACCTATCTTATGCCTTAAAATATCAATTCTTAATCAAGCCACACCTTTTTTTCCCTTGTGACTTCAAATGTAATCATTGTATTATGAGCTTATAGCCTCCCTTTATTAAAAGTGCTCTGTTTGTTAGACACTGTCTAGATTAAACATAGTTTGAACTTATTCACCACCACCTTCGACAGTATGCACATCAGAACATTATAAAAATAGATAGGTCGAAGATCTTCCATATGTTTCAGTTGTTTAACCTTAGGAATAAGACATACAAGCCTACAATTTTGTTCCCTTGGCCCATGTCGTGTATCAAAGAAAATCCGACAAAATAGAACAAACATATCTTTTAAAAATATTTCAATACATTTAAAAAATGCCGGGTTCGAGCCATGTGGATCTAGTGACTTGTATTGATGCATGAAAAAGACTACATTCTTAACTTCCTCCTCCCTAATAGGTAATATGACCTAGTGATTGTGAATAATTATTAAAAAAGTTTGCAAAAGGTTAAAATTTGACACGACCTTAACCAAATAACCATATATCAAACAAAACGGTAAAATTTAACATAAATTAAAACAACCTACCGAGCATAAACAAACCATGTAAAGCCATAGGGAAAAAACATATGTGTGTGTACTATCCAACTAAATCATAGTGGAAGACATGTAGATGCGGAGGCCATAACAAGGAATATCATATATGCATATCCCATAATTATAATATACCTGTTTTTCTTGTCGTGGTTTCGGTATTTTTTTTTATAACTATGAGCGAAAGCCAAAACGACCAAATCGAGATGTTCCTCCAGACTCTAATGTTTTACCTTATGGAGAAGATGCTTTTTTGATGAGTCGATTTGATCCAAGTTTGTGGAGAAACCACCCTGCAAAGAGAAAGTCAGGTACCGGGATTTGTAAATAACAATCTAAGAATCTCATATTGTAATTTAATTTAATTACTTATCACCAAATGATAAGGAGTTGTAAAAAAAGCACAAAATGTTTTACCTATCCAAGGGAATCCATGTTATAAAAGATGGCAAACTTTCGACTTTTGCTAACTTGATACATTTCCCCTGTAGTAGGTAGCAAGGTCATAGTTGCAAGGTCATAGTTGCAGATCAATGTCCTCCACCAATACTATAGATGTCATTTTCTTCGTTATTTGTATTAATAACATATCGCCCTCTCCGTCCTTGAACTATTCTTGTTATCGACACTTGTTGTATCTCTTCTTTCAAGACATTTTTTCTCACTTCCCGTAGCTCGGGTCATCTTCTCAGAATTTTCTTTTATTTTTTCTCAAATGAAACCAGTAAAAAAAATTATAAGATGTGAATTATAATAACACTTGCTTAATTGATTCTAAATAAACAATTATACAAACACCTTTATATGACCTAGGCGATTCGACACAAGTTTTTTATTTAACGAGTCAATATATATTAAAACATCTGAAAGTATTGAATTTCTTCTTTGTAGTACTTCATTATATAAAGATTAACAAACTATCAGAACATGGAGCAAACAAAAAGTCCAAAATACAAATTCTACTTTTACAACGACAAGTGATACCTTAAAATTTCATACCACTGTCATTCCAAACAAATCCCAATACAACTCAGAACTGATAATAAGACACGATTGACACATAAACATGATTTAATAAATAAACCCTAATTAACACGTAGTGTAACATCCATAAAAGATCCCAAACACAAAATAACATAGAAACAGAAAAGCAAGGAGGTAAATTAAACAATAATTAACAATAATCGACCAAATTTAATCTTCTCCCAAATTAAATTTAGTGAATTGAAAGAACTTTAGGAAAGATGATTTGGGGAAAAAAATAAATTCCGTTCAAGGTTTAATCTTTTCCGAGATTTAATCTTCTTGGAGCTTTAGTCTTTACAAAGATTTAATATTTAGTGTTTGAGAGAAATATTTCAGCAAAGATTTAATCTTTCGCCACAGTGGAGATTGTTTGATAGTCTGTGTTTTTTTATATTATTTAATTGACAGCTGGGAAAAGAATTTCAGCAAGCCCGCTCACAAGTTTTGAACAAGACCGCCTAACTTTTGGGCCAAAATCTCTGATCTACTGTAACGATTATATAATGTATTGCAATAACATGTATTTGTAACGACCTCGAAATTTTGTTGATTCAGTTGCAATGTTTTTAAAATCCCTTGCAATAGACATGAAATCACCTTTCAACAGCAAGGTTTTTTGGATAGTTTTAAAAATCTGGTTGCGAAAGCAATTCTATGGTAAAGTGAACTAAACCTTGTATAACCATTATTCATCTAAAATCTGATTCTCCTGTAGGCTGGAAGTTATTCTTCATACATACCCTGATATACTCTGGTGATATTTATGAATTGCTTTATGCTCTGAAATAAATGTTTTATCAATGTTAGTTATGATTCTGTTTTATTGAATTACAATATTTATCATGTTGAATTGTTATAGAATTGGATAGGTTTCTAAATATGGAACAGATTCGTGGTCAGACCTGATTGGTGGTTATATTAGGCCAATGTGTGCCTTGGATCCAGTATAGAGAACAGAGTTGTGTGCCTTAATCGGTTTAGTGTGTCACTCATCAGCAGCCTAACCTTGGTTTTAAACTTAAAAATGAATATCCAATTCTAATAATTGCTTAACAAGGAACTTGATTCCTATGAATCATTTCAACTGATCATTGTTAACACCCAGTTATTGTTATTATAACTTGCTGAGCTAGTTAGCTCACCCTTGTGAATCTGTTTAAGTCATTCTACAGTTAAAATGGAAATTATTGGTAACGAGGATCCCCAGTCCAGTATGCGATCTAGGATTCCGGGGTTGAGTTGGAACGAGCTAGTTGAGTTATGCATGTTTGTAAGAATGATTTTATTTTCAGTTGTAAGTTAAACTAGTTGGGATTGGGTATGACGTAATAAGTTAACCTGTTGTGATCCGTGGTTGCGTAAATAAGGGTAATTGCATATAATATTTCATATACAGGTTTATATAATATGTGTGTTGTGAACCCCAAACTTCTGAGTCGGGTTTTGAGGGCGTCACAACCACCATCTCTGAAGCTAAATCAACTACTAATAGTACCTAATATACAACCAGTACTACCACTAAAGCTACCAACAATGCTACCATAAATTTCCACTACTAAGACTAACCAATATAACATCAATGCTACCACCTGTAATACCATAATTAAACTGGCCATAAATGGAACTGCTTAAGCTAGCACGAACTTCAACACCAACACCAATAATACCACCACTAAGCTACCAATACGACCACTAAGCTACCACCAATGCCACCACCATTGCCACCACCAATGCCACTAATAAGACTAACCAATATAACATCAAAGCTACCACCTGTAATACCATAATTAAACTGGCCATAAATGAAACTGCTTAAGCTAGAACAAACTTCAACACCAACACCAATAATACCACCACCAATTCTCCTGCAAAGATTACCGCTTTTAATGCCACCAATTGCACTAATAAGAGTACCCGGACCAATGGCACCATCATTGACAGCAAATCCACTACTAATATTATTGTTTCTGATACCACCAATGTAACCACTAAAGATGCTAGTCATGCTGCCACCAATCCCACTTTTAAAACTACCCATTATACCACTAATGCTACTACCACTTATGCCATTATTAAAGTTACCACCAATGATACTTTTTAAGTTAGCACGAACTTCACCACCAACAATCCCACCACTAATTCCCTCCTAAGATTACGACTACTAGTGCCACCAATTGGACTAGTAAAATTACCATCACCAGTGACACCGCCAATAATATTACTACTGGATTAAAGAAAAACCATAACTCTATACTTTTCAAATAGTTACGGATCTATAGAAGTTACTAAGCAACGGGTTCTAGTGAGGCTGAAAATGGTGACCCTACCTATTCAACACTAAAAAATTTCCCAAACAAAGCCTACATCTCTATCAAGTAAGAAATCTCATTTTCAACCAAGTGTGTTGTGAAATGAAGTTAAAAAGTGATCGAGCTTCGTGAGATGGGAAACTCCGAATATAAGTAAACTTCGTATTTTATTAGGTCAACAAAGTGCAATTTAGAGTTGTTTGTCATATATACATTAGGAAAAAAAACACACCCATATAGATCCACTTGTACTATCTGCATTTATATTAATAATATATATTGGCATGGTAAAAGTTAAAGAATAACAAAGAAACCTTACACGGTATATTGATGAAGAGAAAGGGAAGGTACTTGGAGCATTTTGTTTTCGGAACTTGTTGCAAGTAAGAAGAAAAATATAATTCCTCTGAAAATATCTCTAAAGTAAGGTCATACATAAACATAAAATAAATTTAATAGTATAATTCAGCAAATATGAACATAAAATATAAATAATGTGTGGGCTTCTTTTCTATAAATTTTCTTTTTTTTCATATATCATGTATTTGATTATTTATGAGGAACAAAAAAAATTAATACAAATGTAACTGACTTTTTTTTCTAACCCTGACATACAATCTTCAAAAGGATAATTCTTGACATAGAGGTCGTGTTTATTTAATTGCTATGTTTTTTCTAATTGCTATGTTTTTTTTCTAATTGCTATGTTTTTTCTAATTGCTATGTTTATTTAAACATAGGAATTAAAATGAACGATAATATGATTATTGATTTTTATTTTATTCTTAGTCAATTTGATTTCAACATGTAAAATGACAATATATTATGGGTAACACTACATATACCATATTCATTCATTGGTTGATTGGGAAAAATCTAAATTGGGAACAAATTGAATGAGCAATGCACTCATAGTGTCTAAGTATAAAAGTTGTTTGACTTGACTATAATGACTCGTGTATTTTTGAATTATTTAAATATGTAATTGTGGAATATTAATTAAGTAAAATATGTGTCATGGTTTTGGCAGCAGTATATTGATATATAATATTTGTCTGTGATTTATTGGTGTAAAGGATTGGAATGTGTAGTTAAAGATTGAGTTATATTGTTCTGTTTTATTTTTAAAGGTGATTTTATTACAGTTTTAAAACTCATAAATATTTGGATTGTCTCTAAAATTAGTTTTATGATTTTATAATTTCAATAATTATTTTTGGGATTTTACAAAATTTAGAAATCAATATTTCATCAATTATTTAACCCTATATGATTTTCTGATTACATTTATTTGTAAAATCTGTATTTAATTCCAGAATTCTTCAAAAATTATGAAACTCATATTTATTTAATTTTGGAATATTTCGAGAATTTTAAAAATATCAAAATTTATGTTTTTATTAACTTCGGGATATTTGTAATATTTTAAGACTATTTTCATAATTTTCTGAATCTATTTTAAGTACAACTCGGTTCGTTAATTATGAATTGCGGGCATGTAAGCGCGACTCAAAAATGATTTAAAAATTATGAATTTTTTTTTTTATAATTTCGAATTATTTGTGATATTTTAAAATTTATTTGGTAATTATCGGAATTATTTCTATTCACGCGACGGTTCGTTCAATTGCAAAAACGAGACCAAATGGGGCTATCGGAAAAGGATAAAGGACACGTGGCAGCCTAATTCAGATACGTGGCTTCATTTCCAGCACATGTGTCCTGATTTTACAAATTGAGGATTATATTTTAATCCCTAAATTCACAATCTCTCTACAATCTCTCTCGGGTTTTTTTTTCTCCTGTTCCTCTTTCGAATCTCTCTTCCTTCTATCTCCTCTCTCTCGTTCCTCTTCTTCATCTTGTTCGCGGCCTCTCTGTTTGGATGTCTCATCGCCGCTGTTCGCCGGTTTATTTCCAACGACTTTTCACCATGCCTTGGTGCTCTCAGATGGTTACTGTCCCTGTTGATTCTTGCTCGTTCGTGTATATACATGTATGTATATGTGCGAGTGTGATGTTCTGTTTCTTTGATGTTGCCGCCGCCCCTCCCGGTTTTTCCGGTGAGGATGGCGGTGCGTGGTCGTGCTATTGTGCAGACTATTCGATTATGTTGACTGTTCTTTTGGTTATGCTATTATTTGGTTTGGTAACTGCTAAATCAAATTAATAATACTCTTACAGAAATCCTTGACTGATTTTGTGAAATAAACTAATTGGTATTTGCGAGATTTAAGTGTATTAATCAATAGGATTTACGTTGGAAACCCGAAATTGTTCGGGTACCCGTAAATTTTATCGTCGTCGGCGATGAGCCGATGGTGGACTATGATGTTTATTCTGAGTCTTAATATTTTAAAATAAATAAATAGTTCGTGAAATTATCTTTGAAACGAGAATTTGATTTTATATTAAAGTCGAGTACGTAACTTAGTTGACGAATTGTGATTGGATTGATTGTTGGGTTGAACTGGTAGTGGAATTGTGGTTGTGAATTTGATTATTGTTGGTTTGACGTCGATTGATGTATCGACGGGTAGTCCGGTAAACAAAGGAGACGCTGCCCGATTTCCGGAAAATTAACTATGGAAATGCAGGAGCGTATCCGATAATTATCGGGACGTCGAGGGAATATATATACTTATACTTTATACGAATTTAATTGCCTGTTGTGGTGAATGTTCTGTCCAAAACTCAGTGACCCTAATTTCATAAAATGACGAGTGTACGTATTTTCTGAAAATGAACACTGAACTGATTTTGAGAACGTGAACCCTAATTGTTGTTTGTGTTATTATGGTATGAATAATTACGAGTAGGAATATGCTATCGTATGGGTAGGCGGTTAGCGAGGATATGTCAAGCATAACTGGGTATCTAACATAGAGTATTTCAACCCTGTAGGTTCTAGTCGGAAAACCGAAAGTGGACAATGGACTAGAGATAACCTAGTGGTCAGTCGACGAGCTCAGTAGAGTTTCAACAGGAAAACTTGAGTGTCGAAGTCGAACCAAATGGGTTCTAGTGGTTGGACGTTAAAGCCTGAGCGACATAGTCGGCTCAGAATTGATCAGTAATAGTTGTAAAGCCCTGTAAGGCAAGTATTTTTGAACTTTTCTTCAAGATATATTACCAATGTTTTCGAACTGTTTCATAACATGTTGCTATTATTAAACATAACACATGTTTTATAATGCAAGTGTTTTAAATTACTTACCCTTGAACCCTGATTCTTTCTTGATCTTGAGCCGTAATCCTTGTTCTTTGTAAGCCATCCTTTGTTGATCCTCAGACACCAAACCACACAAACATGATACTATTTCCCAAATGTTTAACTAGCAAACACCAAGCACCAGAAGAAGATGGTTTGAAAACACATAAATTTTTTAATACTCCAAACATTTTTATTAACATCAAAGAACTATACCCTGAAACATCATTACTGGTCTGATACCTGACCCTTATACAAACTAAAAGCCATTTCTTTTACATACCCTGATATACTCTTGTGATATCCATGAGTTTCCTTATGTGTTATTCAAATATTTAATCTTCATTGAGTATGATCTTGTGTTATCGAATTATATTGTTTATCATATTGAACTGCTTTAAAATTGGATAGTTTTATATATGTGTGGACCAGATTCTTGGTCAGACCATACCAATGGTCAAGTTAGGCCAATGTGTGCCTTGGATCCAGTAAGTAGAGCAGTGCTGTATGCTTGCTCGGGGTTAGTGCGTGACTGATCAGCAGCCTACCCTTGGTTTTTAAAACTTAAAATGAATATCCAATTCTAATGATGAGTTAAAAAGAAACTTGATTCCTTTGAATCATCAGATTTGATCATTGTTTAACCTCAGATATCATTATTATGACTTGCTGAGCTAGTTAGCTCACCTTTGCGATTCTTTATATATTTTACAGTTGAAAAGAATATGGATGATAGTGAAGTTCCTCAGTCCAAAGTGCGGGCTAAGGTTCCAATCGAGCTGAATCGAGCTAGCAGAAGCTTCAAGCGGTATAGATATAGTCAGATTGTAAGAATGAATTCATTATCAATTGTAAGTTAAATTAGTTGAGATGTGGTACGTTGTAATAAAAGTTAAGATTGTGGCTTGTTTTCATACTTAAACCTGTTGCGATTCGTGGTTTATGAAGCAGGGTCATTATAAATAATATTTCTTATACAGGTTAATATATTGTGTTTGTAGACCCCAAACTTCTGACCCGGGTTTGGAGGGCGTCACAGGTTGGTATCAGAGCTACAGGTTATAAGTCACTGAAACAAGCCTAGATTGTCGGGATTGGGTAGAGGGTTAGGATTAGAAATAGGAAACAGAAAGATAAGACGTTGTGAGGATGAGTGCGACTACATAGTAGGTCTCCAGCACGGTTCGTGTTGCAATTCGGGATTCTTAGCTTGCGATGTGATTTCCAAATAACGGCAATGGCAGATCCTGTTTTCCCTGTATCACCTGATCATTCAGAGCCTTCCGTTCGAGGATCGTCATCTTCTCCCAGATTGGATTCGCACCTTGTTCTTTCATCAGTATTACTGGTATTACCTTCTTCTATAACAGCTTCACCCCTTCAAGCTATTCTACGCTATTATACCACCTCCTGATGTGAGACCACTTTTTTTAAAAAAAAAACAAAAAAAAACCTCCATATGCTTATTCTTGTTTCACTGGACATTCGGTTGTGAGTGTATCTCTTTAGTTTACCCTACATCCTGTTCTATACCCTTAGTTTAACACTTGTCCTATGAAGCAATATTACCAACGAGGATGAATTCGAGGGTTACTATAAATGGTGAGTACTGGAGATATAAATAAAGGTGAGAAGAAGTTTAGAAAGAAGATTCAAGTTTTCTGGAGGATAGTTGTTATTAGGTTAAATGAAGCCATTGGTAACTAGGCCCCCATGACTAGCTTGAGGAATGGACTAGATGAGTTTTGAAAGAGAGTTAGAGAAAAGTATAAACCTGGGATTTTTGTGAAATTAAATGATGATGATATGATAAATGCGATATGTAAAGTAGTAATGTGATGTGATTACGAGCAAACTTTGTTCTATGAAATAGACTTATTGACTATTGGATAGCCTGTTTTACTTAACTACTGTAACGGTAATATCGGGAGTATTACCAGTATGGAAGCTTTGATGTGAAGCTACGAATAAGATAACATGCAACGACAATTGAAGTTTTCAGTCGATTAAGGAAGGCAAATGGACCCGATAAAGGAGAAAAGGTAGATTGGAGTGAACGAAATTTTATGTAATTGTTTCTTTAATATGGTACCTTATTATATGTCGGATGGTCAAGAACCAACTCATATAGTAAGGACAACCAGGTTTGTGATTTTCCAAACTTTTTAAACAAGTTTTCGAAAAAGATTTTCCTTTATAAATTTCTAAAAGCCTTTTTGAATAAAATGATTTTTAAACACTGGTTGTCAAGTTACTATTTGAGTTTCTTGTTTGTTAGAAAGCCCGGATTACCTGGAAGGATGCTGTTTCAGACTTAGTATTGCTAATTTTGAGAACGAAGTAACCTATGATTATGAAGAAGTTAATTATTCCTAACAGTATAGTGCAAGTATTGTTTGATAAAATTTACAACAGAATCAACGTACGGAGTAACTATACATTTAATTATTAGGACTATCAGAGTTCGAAGAATTTATTGATTTAGCAGAAGCCGGAGCGTGATCGCAGAAGATTGGGAAGATTTCCACACGTTCCTAAAAGAAGAACAATATTAACAAAAGGATCGTTATGTTGAATGGGTCGTGGTTATTCTAAATTAAAAAGAGGAAACCCGAAGCTATCTGATAAGAACGCTATTATGATCGAATTGCTAAAATATTATACGTGTAGATGTGATGTTTAATTTGCGAAGGCATTTCAGTGTACCTTCTAGAGCTGTTATATGGCGCAATTGGGATATGATCGAACAAGCTCGGAAGATGAATATAAGTGAAATGTGGATGATGACCAATGGTATCGTTCTAGTTTTCAATATTACAGCGTATATTCCTTCTCAATTCCTAAAAATGTATGAACTTCTTTTCTCAAATAAACTATTTTCTATGATATCGAAAAGGAGGATATTCCATTCCTTTCAAATTCATTTGCTTCCCTCAAGTTTTGCTTTCTGATTGGGACAAACAGTGTTATGGTGAGACACTTTGTCAGAATGACGAAGAGTCGGGTGGGACGCCACCTAATCATGTACTGTATGCCATATGGTATGAAAGACTGGCCATCTTAAGTACCAATGTGGTTATCTCATTCATATCCAACTTATCATTTCTTCTTTCTTTTCAACTTCAAGTTTATTGAATTATGAATCCTTCTAGTTATTTCATTATACCGTCGTTCTTTGTAAAAGTTTTTCAAACAAATCAACGTATTATGAACCAAGTGGACAAAGTTCCATCTACCTTTCATGCAAAAAAAAGAGAGAAAGGGGGGCATATAGCGAGGATTGCAAATCACTAGCCCTAGTCAGGGATGCACTAAGAGTCAAGGGAATCTACTCCAATGAGGAATACATCTCCGAGAACGAGAAATTACGATTTTCCGGTGAAATATGTTATTCAGAATACAGATGTGATGATGTGAATGATTATCGTGGATACCTTATGCGTTAAAGTATTGAAAGATATGGGAGCAACTTGATTGTTTAGCTCCCAAGGTTTTGTTGATAAGATGAATTACCCTGTTGAATTGATAAGATTGTGATTAAAGGACTAGCAAGTCAAGAACGTGTATTTGTTAAATAAGTAAGTACCAATGGTGGAAGTGAGATTTCTGGCAATAAGTTTGTGAGGATTTGACATTATTTTAAGAAATGGACTAGCTATTTAAGTGTGATTCCCAGATAGACCATCGTGATAGAAGATAGTTTTGAAGACGCCAAATGAGAATATGATGAGGTTTAAAGGACAAATGAAGGTAAAGAACTTGTTAACAATGATTTAAGTTAATAGGTTACAGTGACCAAGATGTAAGCGCTATGGCAATTATAAATGAAAGTCAGAAGCACACAGAACTTGAAAATTTTATAGTAATTAAGGAGTTTCAAGATATGTTTTGAATGAGTTATCAACATTTCCTTCAAATATAGAAATTGAGTTCGTGACTAACTTAGCACCTGAAATGAAGCCAGTGTCGAAAGCCCCGCACAGAATGGCGCCAGTTAAAGTGAAAGAGTTAGCAAAGTAAATGCAAAAAAAAAAATGCTAGAAGAAGAAGCGATTAGACCTTGTGTACCCCATAAGGTGCACCGGTATGAAATGTTAATAAGAAAAATGGAAGTATGTGATTATGCGTCGACTAGCAGGAGCTCAACAAGTTTATTACCAAGAGCAAGTATCTGTTACCTTGACCCAATGATATGTTTGATCAAACGAAGGAAGCAAAGTACTTTTATAAGACTGATTTAAGACTTGATATTTCACCAATTGAAGACTAAACCTATGAATGTATCAAGGATAATTTTCAGAACCAAGTAGTGTTCTCGTATTGTTATTTAGATTAATCAATATATCAGTGATATTTGAACTTGATGGACAGAACCTTTAAGGAATATCCGAGTAAGCTATAATTGTGATACTTAAAGGCAACGGAGGACCATGAAAATCATTTAATTATGACTGGGAAGTTGGAAAAGAAAGAAGTTGTATAAAATATAGTTCTTAGCATAAATAGTCAATGTAGAGAAGATCAAAAAAGATTCAGCAGAAGTTAAAATTACTATGAATGAAAAGAGATCAGAAACACCAACAAAAGTAAGAAGTTTTATCAAGGGTCGGTTACTATGGGAAATTTGTGCAGGATTTCGTGAAAGTTGCTATATCTTGGACGAAGCTAACCAGGAAAAGCAAAAAGTTTTGTGAAATGGAGAAGGATGAAGGGAAAGTTTTACGGAGTTAAATGAAAGAATGATTTCAACACCTATTTTATCAATTTAAAAGTATCAAGGAGGTTTGGTAGTTGATAGTGATGCTTCTCATTAGGGAATAGGATGTGTGTTGATGCAGCACAATAGGGTTATGGTATATGTATCCAGACAACCGAAACCTAATGAGCAGAAGTATCCTCCTCATAAATTGGGATTAACAGTAATGATAATATTCATTTTGAAAGATTTGGGAAACATGATATGTATGGAGAAAGGTGTAAGATCTATACGGGCCATAAGAGGTGGAAGTATGTATTCACAAGGAAAAGCGAAGATAGAGGAAAGCAATAACGGACATAGAAACTATACCGGAAGAATTTGCTATGGAATTTTTGAAGTTGGAATTGGGTGTCAGAGTTTATAATCCAAACAAGAGCAAGGATGAATAGTATGACCTTTCAGTCAAAGTTGTTAAGAGAAAGACAAGGAGATGTCAAAAGAAGATAATGGATCATGATGTTAGCAGTAGTGAAAGGAAATTTATGCGCCCAGGAGAATGATCACGATATCCCCAGGTTCTCTTCCAGCACTTGGAAGTTACCAGTAGAAGAATTAAGAAATGAAATGCCACAGGGAATTCATAGTATAGAGTATATACTCTATTGAAGAGATGCCAAAATATATGGAAATAAAAGAAAAATAGCGACAACCAGGTATAAGAAGGATATTTCAAAATGGATTAGAAAGTGTGGGACATGTCAAAGAATTAAGGTGAACTATTGGAGGCCTGATGGATAAGACAGACCCAGGGAATGGTTTTACAAGAAATGAATCGTGAAAGGTACCAGTGATGTTCATGGAGAAAAGGAATGAAATTATAAGAGTATGTACTGATTATTGGGAGTTTAACAAAACAATGAATAAGAAGAAGTGAGACCCTATAAAGAATTGATTACTTATAAGACCTAATTTAAAAAGTGTGTTATGTATTGAGAATTAACTTAAGATCTGACCTGAGAAAATATCAGAGATTACGATTAAAGTAATTTCAGAGCATTGCAAGCTCTGATGATATTATGTGAAATGACAAGTATATCAAGTGGCTATAAGGAATTAAGGAATGTGGTGTATAAGGAGTATTTGGATAAGTAAACTGTATTTATTGATAACATCCTCAGCTACTCAAGGAATAAGAGAGTCTGAATTAATCCATTAACAACAACCTAAGCAAAGCTGTATGGTAACAGATGCATTATGCCGACAGAAAGGATTGGATGTAATTAAGACCACCGAGGAGTTAGTAAACGAATTGGAAAGAGTGGAATATGAAACTCAAATAATTAAAGGTAATAATATATGAGATATATGAGATTACTTTCCAGCCTTAACTGATGGAAAAGAGTAAGAGATGTTTAAATGTTTGGAAACCAAGTTGAAAATGAGCACCGCCTATCATCCTTAAACGGAGAGTTGAAGTACGGAAGTGATTGTGGAAATATAAGTTATGTTGAGAGGTTGAGTTTTTAGAAAATACTGGAACGATCATTTATCATCGATGTCAGCTTTAGAATGCCACTTTATCAAGCTTTGTGTAAACGCAAGTATAGGTCCCTATTATTATTAAGATAAGGTGAGAAACAGAAAGTCGTCAAATTCTAAGTTAATTTAGCACATCAAGGGCATAATGATATTGATTGAAGCAGCTCGGAGTAGACAAAGAAAGAAGGTGGATTTGTATCGAGAGAAAGTAAGAGTATAGAAAGAGGACCAGTAGTGTTAGTACAAGTTTCATCTTGTAAGAGACTGAATACGTCTGAGTAGAAAAGACAGGTTACGTCCTAAGACTAGTAAACCATTCGTGGTATTGATAAATATAGGTAAAGTTGTTCATGAGTTGATGTTACCGTCACAACAGTATGTACATATAATATGTTTGGCTTGTTAAAGTTAAACCGATAAGTATTTGATTTGAATTAAGTGATTAATCAGGAGCCAATGGGGCTCTTGTCCAAGTTTGTTTTGCATATAGTGATCGATCCAAATTCTTGATCGTTAAAGGCGAGTCATTGGAAATGAGTGTATATCTATAGTGAGTACATTTGAAATCCTCGAGTAGAAGAGTCTACTTGGAAACTAGAGTAAGATATGCTTGACAAATATCCTCACTTATTTAGTTAAACCAGATTCTGAGGACAGAATCTATTTAAGGGGGGAAGGATATAACGACTCGAATATTTTTGAATTATTTAAATATGTAATTGTGGAATATTAATTAAATAAAATATGTGTCATGGTTTTGGCAGCAGTGTATTGATATATAATATTTGTCTGTGATTTATTGGTGTAAAGGATTGGAATGTGTAGTTAAAGATTGAGTTATATTGTTCTGTTTTATTTTTATAGGTGATTTTATTACAGTTTTAAAACTTGTAAATATTTGGATTGTCTCTAAAATTAGTTTTATGATTTTATAATTTCAATAATTATTTTTGGGATTTTACAAAATTTAGAAATCAATATTTCATCAATTATTTAACCTTATATGATTTTCTGATTACATTTATTTGTAAAATCTGTATTTAATTCCAGAATTCTTCAAAAATTATGAAACTCATATTTATTTAAGTTTGCAATATTTCGAGAATTTTAAAATTATTTTGAAAATTTTCGGGATTAAATTCACCCGCACGTTATTTCGTTTAATTGTTAAAAAGCGGATATAAAGTGCATTTTAGAAATTATTTTAAAATTTCAAAATTTATGTTTTTATTAACTTCGGGATATTTGTAATATTTTAAGACTATTTTCATAATTTTCTGAATCGGTTTTAAGTACAACTCGGTTCGTTAATTATGAATTGCGGGCATATAAGCGCCACTCAAAAATGATTTAAAAATTATGAAAAAAATATTTTTTTTTATAATTTTAAATTATTTGTGATATTTTAAAATTTATTTGGTAATTATCGGAATTATTTCTATTCACGCGATGGATCATTCAATTGCAAAAACGAGACCAAATGGGGCTATCGGAAATGGATAAAGGACACGTGGCAGCCTAATTCAGATACGTGGCTTCATTTCCAGCACATGTGTCCTGATTTTACAAATTGAGGATTACATTTTAATCCCTAAATTCACAATCTCTCTACAATCTCTCTCGAGTTTTTTTTTCTCCTGTTCCTCTCTCGAATCTCTCTTCCTTCTATCTCCTCTCTCTCGTTCCTCTTCTTCATCTTGTTCGCGGCCTCTCTGTTTGGATGTCTCATCGCCGCTGTTCGCCGGTTTATTTCCAACGACTTTTCACCATGCCTTGGTGCTCTCAGATGGTTACTGTCCCTGTTGATTCTTGCTCGTTCGTGTATATACATGTATGTATATGTGCGAGTGTGATGTTCTGTTTCTTTGATGTTGCTGTCGCCCCTCCCGGTTTTTCCGGTGAGGATGGCGGTGTGTGGCCGTGCTATTGTGCAGACTATTCGATTATGTTGACTGTTCTTTTGGTTATGCTATTATTTGGTTTGGTTACTGCTAAATCAAATTAATAATACTCTTGCAGAAATCCTTGACTGATTTTGTGAAATAAACTAATTGGTATTTGCGAGATTTAAGTGTATTAATCGATAGGATTTACGTTGGAAACCCGAAATTGTTCGGGTACCCGTTAATTTTATCGCCGTCGGCGATGAGCCTCGGCGAGCCGATGGTGGACTATGATGTTTATTCTGAGTCCTAATATTTTAAAATAAATAAATAGTTCGTGAAATTATCTTTGAAACGAGAATTTGATTTTACATTAAAGTCAAGTACGTAACTTAGTTGACGAATTGTGATTGGATTGATTGTTGGGTTGAACTGGTAGTGGAATTGTGGTTGTGAATTTGATTATTGTTGGTTTGACGTCGATTGATGTATCGACGGGTAGTCCGGTAAACAAAGGAGACGCTGTCCGATTTCCGGAAAATCAACTATGGAAATGCAGGAGCGTATCCGATAATTATCGGGACGTCGAGGGAATATATATACTTATACTTTATACGAATTTAATTGCCTGTTGTGGTGAATGTTCTGTCCAAAACTCAGTGACCCTAATTTCATAAAATGACGAGTGTACGTATTTTCTGAAAACGAACACTGAACCGATTTTGAGAACGTGATCCCTAATTGTTGTTTGTGTTATTATGGTATGAATAATTACGAGCCGGAATATGCTATCGTATGGGTAGGCGGTTAGCGAGGATATGTCAAGCATAACTGGGTATCTAACATAGAGTATTTCAACCCTGTAGGTTCTAGTCGGAAAACCGAAAGTGGATAATGGACTAGAGATAACCTAGTGGTCAGTCGACGAGCTCAGTAGAGTTTCAACAGGAAAACTTGAGTGTCGAAGTCGAACCAAATGGGTTCTAGTGGTTGGACGTTAAAGCCTGAGCGACATAGTCGGCTCAGAATTGATCCGTAATAGTTGTAAAGCCCTGTAAGGCAAGTATTTTTGAACTTTTCTTCAAGATATATTACCAATGTTTTCAAACTGTTTCATAACATGTTGCTATTATAAAACATAACTCATATTTTATAATGCAAGTGTTTTAAATTACTTACCCTTGAACCCTGATTCTTTCTTGATCTTGAGCCGTAAGCCTTGTTCTTTATAAGCCATCCTTTGTTGATTCTCAGACACCAAACCACACAAACATGATACTATTTCCCGAATGTTTAACTAGCAAACACCAAGCACCAGAAGAAGATGGTTTGAAAACACAGAAATTTTTTTATACTCCAAACATTTTTATTAACATCAAAGAACTATACCCTGAAACATCATTACTAGTCTAATACCTGACCCTTATACAAACTAAAAGCCGTTTCTTTTACATACCCTGATATACTCTTGTGATATCCATGAGTTTCTTATGTGTTATTCAAATATTTAATCTTCATTGAGTATGATCTTGTGCTATCGAATTATATTGTTTATCATATTGAACTGCTTTAGAATTGGATAGTTTTATATATGTGTGGACCAGATTCATGGTCAGACCATACCAATGGTCAAGTTAGGCCAATATGTGCCTTGGATCCAGTAAGTAGAGCAGTGCTGTGTGCTTGCTCGGGGTTAGTGCGTGACTGATCAGCAGCCTAACCTTGGTTTTCAAAACTTTAAATGAATATCCAATTTTAATGATGAGTTAAAAAGAAACTTGATTCCTTTGAATCATCAGATTTGATCATTGTTTAACCTCAGATATCATTATTATGACTTGCTGAGCTAGTTAGCTCACCTTTGCGATTCTTTATATATTTTACAGTTGAAAAGAATATGGATGATAGTGAAGTTCCTCATTCCAAAGTGCGGGCTAAGGTTCCAATCGAGCTGAATCGAGCTAGCAGAAGCTTCAAGCGGTATAGAGATAGTCAGATTGTAAGAATGAATTCATTATCAATTGAAAGTTAAATTAGTTGGGATTTGGTACGTTGTAATAAAAGTTAAGATTTTGGCTTGTTTTCATACTTAAACCTGTTGCGATCCGTGGTTTATGAAGCAGGGTCATTATAAATAATATTTCTTATACAGGTTAATATATTGTGTTTGTGGACCCCAAACTTCTGACCCGGGTTTGGAGGGCGTCACATTGACCATAAAATAAATATAGTGTTTTGGAGTTATATCATGTATTTGATTATTTATGAGGAACAAAAAAAATTAATACAAATGTAACTGACTTTTTTTCTAACCCTGACATATAATCTTGAAAGGATAATTCTTGACATAGAGGTCCTTTAAAAACAAATACAAGTGACATTCCATTTAAATCTACATACATATATACAAGAAAAATGGGATACTTATTTTAGTGTTTGATTTCTACCAAAAGTTTATGCAAATAACACATATGAAAAGAAAATGAAGAAACAAGGAAATATAAATTATTACCTTAACTTTGTTAAACAACATCAATTCATGATAACCCGTAAACCTTATCCACTTAGTCCTCCACCAATTCATTTGGTTAGTCCTCCACCAATTCATTTGGAGATGTGTTTAACCTTAGAGCACCAAAACACTCTTTCATAGAAAAAACAAATAACTCCAAAACACTATTTCATGGCCTATTTCATGGCCATGTACAAATTCATTTTGTTTGTAAGGAGGCGGGCTTGTGCTGATATTAGTGTTTTACCTACCTTTTTAATATCCTATATTTTGCAGGCCCAATTGTATATCATGGGTTTCAATGGGCCCAATTTAGTTTAAATTGTTTTTTATCTTACTATCAATTTCTTATTACAAATTCAAATTTTTTCTTTTTATAAAAATATAATTTAACGAAGTCTGCTCCATATATTATACAAACTAATTGGGTGTTGATTTACAACCATAAGTAAACAAGCATTACTCTAATTTATTTTGTATTGTAAATAAAATGAGATTCTATAAATTAAGTGGTAAGCATTGTATAAAAAACTTAACTAAAAATGATATTTTCTCGAAAATTTTAAATTTTATTTAGTGAAATTATATATTAATTCCCTACTCACCTCAACAAACAATAATATTTGTACTACTACAACCCTAACTAAGAATAATAGAAGTACTATTATCATACATTCAAGTCTTAAAAACCCGTCACAATAATTCAGATATTATTGGTCATGTAAAAATTAATATTACCATGACAACATTTAATCAAATTAAATTTCTAGAGGTATAAATTAATATTACCATGACAATACAATTTTTAAAAATATTTACTAATTGCTATGTTTATTTAAACATAGGAAACAATAATATGATTGTTGATTTTTATTTTATTCTTAGTCAATTTGATTTGAACATGTAAAATGACAATATATTGCGGGTAACACTACATACACCATATTCATTCACTGGTTGATTGGGAAAAATCTAAATTGGGAAGAAATTGAATGAGAAATGCACTCATACTGTCTAAGTATAAAAGTTGTTTGACTTGAGCATATGTACTTTAACATAATTATAATGAAGATTTTTAATATTTTCAATTTTAATGAAATTTATTATTTAAAACAATGCTTATATTTATAAACTTGTTTTGTAACTCAAAATTTTCAATAGACAACTTTTCCAACAAATTTTGGGTCTTTTCACAAGGTGAGGATGAAATGCAAAAAGAACATTATTTTGTCAAATACGTACCAAAATATAATTCCATAATTTTTTAAGATGAATAAAGAAGATACGTACAAATATTATTTCTAGAATTTCCTTTTTTGAATAAAATTATTAATATTAAACTTTAATTCAAAAAAATAATTATTTTAAAAGGATATGTAAAATTATTAATTTTACATGAACAAAGTTCAAAAAACATGTATTATGGGATGAAGTATATTCTACTAAGTTTGGACTAAGATTTTAAGTAATTCATCATTTATATTGACTTTGGTATGAAATGACTATTATCATTTACATTACTTATATTTTGTACTCCCCATTTTTTATAGTTCTTTGAGTAATTTTAATCCAAATTAGTTATTTGAATAATCATTTCTTTTCTTGCAAATATTTTAAGAAAATATAGAAAACTAATAAGATCACCAAATTCAGAGAAAAACTATTAAAAAAGGAGATCAAAATTTAAATTCAAAGTTTGTCAAATCCCATAGCATACCTCAATTTTTGTCCAAAGGCGGAACCTACCCATGTGGGTGGGAATTGAATTCTGATTTCCTGAAAATTAAAAAATGGCTTATAAACCTTCAAAAAAATTGGTGTCAAAAGTTGATGATATTAGTATATAACTATCACATTTTTTCCATTAGTATTTCATATGAGAGTTTAACAAAAATGACCTCATCAGTATTTATTGATGAATACTTCTCATCAACATTGTTCTTATTAGTATTTTTTTGATATTATAGCATATGTATTCAGATTCCTTATTGATTTTATCTTTATATTGATTGTCTAAGTGTGTAGTATATAAGCAGAAATTAGGTTAACACTAGTAGGTTAAAACTGGTGCATTAATTTTATCATACACATAACTGTTGATTTGCAGATTTCTGATAATGACTTAATTCAAGATGTACGTAGAGAATGCAGATTATGGTACTTAGTTGTTGTAAGTGATAGGGTTTTTGTAATTCTATTTGACTGGATAAATCTTATCTCAACAACCCTATCCTATAAACCAAGTTTGAATCTTTCAAAACTTATCTTTTACTTGGTTTATCTTTTTCAAACACTAATAGATTAGTTTTTCATTCACATATTTTCAAACAAATAGATTATCCAATCTTATCTCTTCTTTGTTTTGAAAATTAAACCGGTTAGATTTGTGTGTATAAATATACATCTTATTTTTCAGATCTAACAAGAGTGCTTATTCCACGTTCTATCTTTATTCTCTAAAAAACTCTTCTTATTTCATTCTCTTGAATATTCTATCAAAGAAGAAGACACATCTCATATTTTCAGATTACACCTAATGATTCTATGTTCTATCTTTATAATCTGAAACACCATTCTTGTTTTATATCTCTTGAATATCAAGTCAAACAAGAAGCCTAATTGGAGTTGTAATCAATCTGTTTTTACTTGTACTCATGTATTCATATCAACTTTGTGCCGGGTTGTGGCAAGCTTGATTCCAAAGTATAGCAAGGTAGCTAGAAGGCTAAGGAATAGCGTGGGCTAGGTAGCAAGGTAGCTTGGGAAAGGGTTTCTTTCAGTAATTTACTTTCTGCAGTTAAAAGAGATTGTCCCATACCCTGTCTCATTTGTAAAGGGACTGTCCCATTTACATAAGAGACTGTCCCATTTGCCTTGACAGATAGAATATTATTTTATCTATCGAGACATCGAATTTCTATAACCTACAAGCTCTCAAGATATTTGCTCATCTTGAGCTAGAGAATTCTGTAATTAATTTTTATTCAATAATATAAAAACTATTCTTCATTATTGAGTGCATAATTGGATTTGATTGTTATAATTATATTGACCCCCTCTATAGGTAATTAAAGGCCTAAAAATTGATATCAAAGCTTGGTGTTTATATAAAATCACTTTAAGATCCATAAGCAGATAATGAAACTCAACAAAATATGTGGTCACCATTAGCCATAAACCAAATCAACAACAATATGAACATATATGAAACCCTCAAATTTTCAATCTTGAAAATTAATGAATATCATTTCTGTAAAGTCGAGATGACTATATGTCTGCAAGTAACACATCTTGAATACTGGAAGGGATTTATGATGGACCTCATTAGCCCATGAAACTGGTTGTTGCTATTTGTGGTCAAGAAAAAAATGGAAAAGTTGGACATTTTTGCATAACAATCTAGACAGTGTGATGTCCCCTAGGTTTATTGGATGCAAAACAACCAAGGAAATTTGAGCCACTTTGGTGGTTAAGTGTAAGGCAGAACGGCTATCAAGAAGATTCGAAGGACAATAATCAATCACCAGTATGAGCACTTTGACTCAAAAGTTGATGAGTCTTTGTTTGAAATCTATGATAGATTTCAGAAATTGTTGAATGATTTGTCACTTGTTGACATAGAGTATGATCGAGCAGATTCAAACTTGAAGGTTCTTCTTGCACTTCCTCAAAAGTGTGACTTGAAAGTTATATCAATAAAGGATAACTATGATCTTGAACACACATCTCTAGTTAAGATATATGGAATTCTGAAAACTAATGACCCGGAGATGGAGTAGAAAAGTAAGACGAAATGCGACAAGACATGTTTTTCTCACGGTAGAGGAAAAACAAGAGAGAAATTTGCAAGATATAGCCATTTCAAAATGAAAGGCCATGATTTTGTAGTCTGACACTGAGTCTCAAATATTCATGATGGCTTTCAAAATTATTCAGGAAGTGAAATTTGTAATATCCCAACTTTTCAGAAAATAGTTATACTTAAATATTCAGCTAAAACTCCAATTTAAATCCATAATAAGAAATTAAATTCTAAAATCCTAGAGAGAAATAAAATCATCTAAGCTGAAAATAAAGCAAATCTTGGGAGATGCAGCTCCAATACAAACATAATCACTAAAATATTGTTCCAAAGCATCCACCTTTATGATATCGCAAAAGCTAAGCACCTCAAAATTTGTGAGTAATGAGCCAAGAGCCAGTTCAACACTAGTGGATCAAGTATCATAATTTTATAAAATAAAAATAATTTTTCAAAATCCATATGACATAAGATATAAAATTCCATAGCTCGCTAAGGCCACAAATACCTGGTAACACAGTATCAAAAGTCCATAATTTCTGTCAATAATGTGACCCTTACTAAGGTATCATAGAGTGTGCTCTCTCGAAGGCATCATAAGTAGGACTCCCTAAGGTATCAAAACTCGTTCATAAGTCAGACCTCATGTGAATTCTTATTTATAAAACACGGTACTTGATCCATAAATTTTAAAACAAAAGCAGTGCAAAAATATTTAAAAGATTTTAAAACAAATAAAGTGTGAAGAGTTAACTTATCTTAATAGCAATATCTCCCAAATTATGGTTACCAAAATGAACCTAGACATACCCACATACACTTAATATAATAATCAGAATGTTAACATGTACATGCCACTAAGCTGACCACACTTTAACTTTATAAAGCTTAACCCATAATAACAATTAAATGTCACTACAAGTAACAAAATAAATTCATATTGATATATAAATACGACCATTCTCATATAATAGTTCAAAATAGTGTACCCACAAATAAAAAAAACTTAAATACATTATATATAATAATAATAAATCAAGTATATGTAAACTATTTAAATTAAGAATAAAATATATGTACATTTAATATTTACTATCTATATAATCCTTAAAATAAAATAACAAAGATAAATAAAATAGGTAACATATGCTTATGATTATGCAAGTGGACAAAATATAAATATTGGTGTATAAAATTTTTATAACCTTAGGTGTGAAAATATCATTATACAAAATAAGTATAATCAATTTAATAAATGAGCATATATTTAATTGGTGCACTAATCTAAATGCATATCTAAATCAAACATATATTTAACATATAACATATGAATTATTATGCATGCACAAAACACTAATTATAAACATAAATTCATGCATTAATAATCAACATCAAAGTAAATGATTAAATTAAGTAAACTATAGTGTTATACAAATAACCATGGAACTAAATAATAAAATAAACTAATAACAAGTGAATTAGAATAGTCATACATAAGTTCATAAAAATGTAATTTAATTACATATATATATATAGAAGTATGCAATAAACATGTAAAATACATAAGTAAAAATATAGGAAATTCAACCTACCTGAAAAGAGAAGATGTTATACAGAGATAAAATGATATGCTAATAGCCTATTTATACACAAGTTGGTTCAACTAATACTCGGATTTAATGGTTAGTGGTAGGTGATCACAAATTTAAACAAACATTATTTGTTTGTTAATATGTAGTGTTTGACTGAGTTTTTTCAAATACACATAACAGGTACTAATAAATATACACAACAGAACTACACCTATTATTAAATTCTAATGATAAAATAAATATATAATAAATTAAAATTATGCACATATAAATTAAAACAATTTTTTTAATCTTACTTAAATATTTTAGATAACTAGAAATGTTTATTTTTAATATAAAAATATGTGTCTTTAGATTTAATAACAAATCTATATAATAAAATATTATTTTTCTTATATAACCAAATAATTAAAAATGCGAAAAATGTATATATATATATAATTACAAAAATCATGGTTATTACAAAATTGATCATGGTAATGATGAAGATATCCTACAAATTGATGCTCTTTTAGTTAAAAAGTTTAGAAATATGGGCTATATAGACTTCAAAAAAAATGTTT
This sequence comes from Apium graveolens, assembly GCF_009905375.1. Classification (NCBI taxonomy): domain Eukaryota; kingdom Viridiplantae; phylum Streptophyta; class Magnoliopsida; order Apiales; family Apiaceae; genus Apium; species Apium graveolens. The sequence continues at coordinate 25,763 of NW_027420218.1, forward strand.
TTGAAAAAAAGGCTCTACTTCCTCCAACTTTACCTTGATAAGAGGAATTAAAGAAAGAATGATGGCAAGGAACACTTTGCTGCTCATTAGAAAGCCAAACGCTAAGAAGAACCAAGCCTTGATCAGCAAGAAGAAGAATTGAATAAAGTTTTGACCAGAAGAACAATTGGGATGATACATTACAAGAGTACAAACTATGCTCACAAAAAATTGTATAATGTTCTATTATAAAGGGCTTTTCTTAATTTTAGGTAAAAGTTACAAAATAAACTAATGGAGATTAAATATATTAAACATGTATATTTTATTTTATTGAATGATATTATCTTGTTAAACTAACACGGTTGAACAATCAACTTTTGGAAATTTATATGATTTATTCGTAGTAAAGTCAATATTTATTTAAATTGAAATGATATCAATATTGTAAATTTGTTTTTATGATTTTCTTGCTAATAAAATATGTTAAACACATTATTGAGACGTCATTTTAAGGATAAAATAAAGAACATGAACTCATAAATTGTTATGATAAAAACAAACACATTATTCTCAAATCTACTTACTCAAATTTACAAGGAAAATACAATATTGTAAAAAATAAAACTTAAATAATCATCATAAACATACTTATGTTTGCAAAATAAATTGAACAAATTAAATATTTAATCTTGAATTATAAAGTAACTTATATAAAATATGTAAATGTCAAGATTAATGAATACTGATATATCTTTTCTAAAAAAATACACAACATTAATAAATGAATAAGAAAATAATTTATATACTGAATATGAAAAAAAAATTATTTTATCTTTATAGCATCCCAACAACACCTAGTATCCAGTATCCAATTATATACCAACTAAATAATGAACAATTATCCAGTATCCAATTTAAAGTCCAATTATATACCAACTAAATCGACTAATTATTATTGAATTAATATATGTAAATAAGGTACTTAATATAGATAAATGATATATAAAAATACATTATATTTAGTTTTAAATATAAACCATAAAAAATTTGAAAAACTCGTCTGATTCGATCTTAAGAAAGTCATATTTAAAAAGGCCCGAAGCTGCCTGACCATTTATTTTATTATAAAACTTTGCTTCTCTCCTAAAGAGAAAAAACTTGGATTTACACAAATTTGGAATTTTAAAAATATCGAAATAATTTTTTTGATAGTTTTATTTTTCATCCAATTTTGTACACTAAAATATTTTGGGATAAATTCTAAATCGGAAAATATTCTACACATCTTTAATATATTTAAAGAAAATTTAACAAATGTACATTATTTTTTGAAGAAATGAAAAGTAATAAAATTAAGTTTTTTTACATATATCTAATTCGGACTTGTAATTTGCGCCATTCTTGGCCCTCAAAATTTTGTATAAAATCCAAATTCAATAGTTTTTAGAAAAATTGATTCGATCCAAATTCTAAATATGTAAATTAATAAAGCCACCCTTAACACTATTTAATTTATCTTTATTTAAATTATTAAATATTTATCTTTTAAGTTTAAATGAACATTTATCTTTTTAGTTAAAATAAATTAGTCAATTAAATTATAATTATTATGTTCCCACTATGGCTTATTGGCTTTCTATTCTACCAAAATTTTATTTTTGTTTGCTAATAGAACCTATAATATTTCTCTCTTTGTAAGTCAAGAGTTATTATTGCTATTTAAGCAAGCAAAATAACTTCTAATTGGATTTATCTTCTTGTACCTAGATAATCCATCAACAAACTAACAATTCATGTTTTTAATAGAATTGGTGGGACCAAAATTCAAGACTTGTTCCACTAAAACCAAGTCCTAACAACACTTTAAATACTCATTTAAATTTGATAAAATTTACATAAAAATAAGTCTACAAAGAAATATGCAAATCAATACAAGAAGCAGTGTTTAAGATATAGCAAGTCTACTATAGACCACCCCACATGAAGCATGTTTTTGACATAGTATTTAGCATAAAATGATTTAGAAATAGTAATAGTTGCTGCAATCACCAATGGGGAATTCAGAGGATGGAATTATTGGCATGTTGTTCTCCAAGTATGTAAGAGCAGCAGCAACCCTACTTCCAAGTTGTACCAAGTAACCAACATCCTTAAGAATCATCTCCATACCAGTAAGACATGCTATCACTTCCAACTACAAAAAACACCCGTAAGTTTGTAGTAGAATATTTATAAATATTTCAGTGTTTTTCGAAATGGTTAGTAAGAGGTAAATAGTGAGAAAATATTTATAACTTGTCTCGTTTATGAGTGATTGTGTGGTCTTAGCAAAAAGGAATTAGGGTACAAGGTTATGGCTCATATTATGAATTTGACATAGTTTTGTTAAAGCTTCTCAAAGAGAATTGAGGAACTAACATATTTTACTATTAATCTTGTCTCTGGTCAATATGTAGATGCAACAAAATCTATAACATTGAATATAAGAAATGACAATATACCTCATTTAGATTTCTCACATGATCTATCCTCGAATCCTTTCATGCTACTTTATTAAGTCCAAGCCATAAGATCCAGTTGTATCCTTCTATGCCCTTCTAATAACTTCTCAGCTATCAATGTACGCACGTACCATAACCGCAGTAACAATATGACTAAAATGACTAAACCGTTCATCTTTCTCAGTGCAGTTTTTCAGCCCCCAGGCCTCCACAACAAACCTGTGATATGAACATATAGTCACACAATATCCAAAAATATAAAATAGAGATGAGCACAGAATAATCCGATTCATAAAATTCTGTAAGCAATTAGATGATAAAATAAAAATCGACTACAATTAAAATCATTGCACTTGTAATTCTTAAATCATCTATAAACTGAACTTGTTTGTAATATTTACATTGTATCTACAAATAATGGTTTCAACATGTTTCTACTTTCTATGCATCTCACAAAGAATACATAATCAAACAAAAAATATTTTCAGTGTTTTGCTTAAGCTGCATATAAGAATAAAGCATTTAACTTGTTGTTGTTGCAAGGGGAGTGTGCCTTGCTATTACGTTATCAAGTCTTTCCTCGAATATTAGATCAAGTGATGCCTGAGACGAGATAAAAGTTGAATGGAACGAGTACGAAATCTCGTGTTCAATTTGTTTCACCTATTTGGCTCTCATTACATAAGCAACTCATGACTTCTTGTTTATATATAAAAATAATATATAAGACTCTATGTCAGGAGGGTTAGGAGGGTCAGATATATTTCAACATATAAAGTGAATTCAATAATTATTGTAGTTTTCTAGAATCAAGAATATAAGATCACATTTTGTATAATACAACTTATGTATTATAGCCACTATCAGATATTGTCGCTTATCAATTTTTGCACATAAAATTATATAATAAGGCTATGTTAAATCGTAGAAATATATAAAAACACTTTCCAAGATAATCAAAAATTAATAACTTTCCGTTCTTTGAGAACAACTTTGTCATCAATATCACCAACACCAAGAAAATGCTTGATGTACCAATGGATCATCATTAATTGGAGCACACCTTGACGCTTAATGATATATAATAATATCGCTACATGGTAAGGTTTTCTCCAAAAACTTTATCAAAATATCCACAATTTATTTAAGTTCCTCTTTAAGAGAATGGTAATGTGTGATATAATAGCTGAGTAATGGTATTTGATTTCATAAACCATAAATCTAATAAATATGGTTAACAATATGGAAATTAAAATTAATTTAAATTTAAAATAAATAAGAAAATAGTAGAGATGATAGAAACATTACAATTTTCCTGGTATTCTAGTGGATTATAGAGTGTTGTATACATGTAAGTCTCACTACATAGAGGCTCTAATTTTTTATAATGTAGTACTTTGCAATGGAGAAATTTGATCAAAATTAAAGAGTGGTTATTAATTAGAGAGACACATTGTGTTCAATTTAGTTTTACTTACACATATTTCTCAACAAATCAATTCTATGTTAAAATCCTTTTTATCCATATAATTAACAAATTGAGTTCTAGTGGCGGATACTTGAATCTGGTACATGGTAAAAAGGAGAAAAAAAAGTGTACCAAAGTTTTTTAAGTTGTAAAAGAGAACTTTAATCGTTATATCAATAAATATCCATTCCAACCTATCTTATGCCTTAAAATATCAATTCTTAACCCAGCCACACCCTTTTTTCCCTTGTGACTTCAAAGCAATCATTGTATTATGAGCTAATAGCCTCCCTTCATTAAAAACACTCTGTTTGTTAGAAACTGTCTAGATTAAACATAGTTTGAACTTATTCTCCACCACCTTCGACAGTATGCGCATCACAACATTAAAAAAATAGATAGGTCGAAGATCTTCCATATGTTTCAGTTGTTTAACCTTAGGAATAAGACATAAAGCCTACGATGTAGTTCCCTTGGCCCATGTTGTGTATCAAAGAAAATCTGACAAAATAGAACAACATATCTTATAAAAATATTTCAATATGTTTGAAAAATGCCGGGTTTGACCCATGTGGATCTAGTGAGTTGTATTGATGCATGAACAAGACTACATTCTTAACTTCCTCCTCCCTAATAGGTACTATAACCTAGTGATTGTGAAATAATAATTAAAAAAAGTTTGCAAAAAGGGTAAAATTTGACACGACCTTAATCGAATAACCATATATCAAACAAAACGGTAAAATTTGACAAAAATTTAAACAACTTACCTGAGCAGAAACAAAACCATGTAAAGCCATAGGAAAAAACATATGTGTGCGTACTATCCAAGTAAATCATAGTGGAAGACATATAGATGTGGAGGCCATAACAAGGAATATCAGATATGTATGTCCCATAATTATAATATACCTGTTTGTCTTGTCGTGGTTTCGCTATTTTTGTGTATAACTATGAGCCAAAGCCAAAGCAACCAAATCGAGATGTTCCTCCAGACTCTGATATTTTACCTTGAGCAGGAGATGCTTTTTTGATGAGTCGATTTGATCCATGTTTGTGGAGAAACGACCCTGCAAAGAGAAAGTCAGGTACCGGGATTTCTAAATAACAATCTGAGAATCTCAGATTGAAATTTAATTTAATTCCTTATCAGCAAATGATAAGGAGTTGTCAAAAAACAGCACAAAATGTTTTACCTATCCAAGGGAATCCATGTTATAAAAGATGGCAACCTTTCCACTTTTGCTAACTTGATATATTTCCCTGTAGTAGGTAGCAAGGTCATAGTTGCAGATCAATGTCCTCCACCAATACTATAGATGTCATTTTCTTCGTTATTTGTATTAATAACATATCGCCTCTCCGACCTTGAACTATTCTTGTTATCGACACTTGTTGTATCTCTTCTTTCAAGACATTTGTTCTCACTTCCCGTAGCTCGGGTCATCTTCTCACAATTTTCTTTTATCTTTTTCTTAAATGAAACCAGTAAAAAAAATTATAAGATGTGAATTATAATAACACATGCTTAATTGATTCTTAATAAACAATTATACAAATACCTTTATATGACCTAGGCGATTGGACACAAGTTTTTTATTTAACGAGTCAATATATAATAAAACATCTGAAAGTATTGAATTTCTTCTTTGTAGTAATTCATTCTATAAAGATTAACAAACTATTAGAACATGGAGCAAACAAAAAGTCCAAATTACAAATTCTACTTTTACAACGACAAGTGATACCTTACAATTTCATACCACTGTCATTCCAAACAAATCCCATTACAACTCAGAACTGATAATAAGACACGATTGACACATAAATATAATTTAATAAAAAAAACCCTAATTAACAAATAGTGTAACATCCATAAAAGATCCCAAACACAAAATAACATAGAAACATGAAAGCAAGGAGGTAAATTAAATAATAATTAACACTAATCGACCAAATTTAATCTTCTCCTAAATTAAATTTAGTGAATTGAAAGAACTTTAGGAAAGATGATTTGGGGAAAAAAATACATTCCGTTCAAGGTTTAATCTTTTCCGAGATTTAATCTTCTTGGAGATTTAGTCTTTACAAAGATTTAATATTGAGTGTTTGAGAGAAATATTTCAGCAAAGATTTAATCTTTCGTCGCAGTGGAGATTGTTTGACAGTCTGTGTTTATTTTGTTTATTTAATAGACAGCTGGGAAAACAATTTCAGCAAGCCCGCTCACAAGTTTTGAACAAGACCGCCTAACTTTTGGGCCCAAATTTCTGATCTACTGTAATGATTATATAATGTATTGCAATAACATGTATTTGTAACGACCTCGAAATTTTGTTGATTCAGTTGCAATGTTTTTAAAATCACTTGCAATAGACATGAAATCACCTTTCACTAGCAACGTTTTTTGGATGGTTTTAAAAATATGGTTGCGAAAGCAATTCTATGGTATAGTGAACTAAACCTTATATAACCATTATTCATTTAATACCTGATTCTCCTACAGGCTGGAAATTATTCCTCATACATACCCTGATATAATCTGGTGATATTTATGAATTACTTTCTGCCCCGAAATAAATGTTTTATCAATGTTAATTATGATTCTGTTTTATTGAATTACAATATTTATGATGTTGAATTGTTATAGAATTGGATAGGTTTCTAAATATGGAACAGATTCGTGGTCAGACCAGATTGGTGGTCATATTAGGCAAATGTGTGCCTTGGATCCAGTATAGAGAACAGAGGTGTGTGCCTTAATCGGTTTAGTGTGTCACTGATCAGCAGCCTAACCTTGGTTTGAAACTTAAAAATGAATATCCAATTCTAATAATTGCTTAACAAGGAACTAGATTCCTATGAATCATTTCAATTGATCATTGTTAACACCTGGTTATTAATATTATAACTTCCTGAGCTAGTTAGCTAACCCTTGTGAATCTGTTTAAGTCATTCTACAGTTAAAATGGAAATTATTGGTAACGAGGATCCCCAGTCCAGTATGCGATCTAGGATTCCCGGTTGAGCTGGATCGAGCTAGTTTGAGTTATGCAAGTTTGTAAGAATGATTTCATTTTCAGTTGTAAGTTAAACTAGTTGGGATTTAGTATGACGTAATAAAAGTCAAGGTTGTGGTTGGTTTCTCATACTTTAACCTATTGTGATCCGTGGTTGCGTAAATAAGGGTATTTGCATATAATATTTCATATATAGGTTTATATAATATGTGTGTTGTGAACCCCAAACTTCTGACCCGGGTTTGGAGGGCGTCACAACCACCATCTCTGAAGCTAAATCAACTACTAATATTACCTAATATATAACCAGTACTACCTCTAAAGTTACCAACAATGCTACCATAAATTGCCACTACTAAGACTAACCAATATAACATCAATGCTACCACCTGTAGTACCATAATTAAACTGACCATAAATGGAACGGCTTAAGCTAGCACGAACTTCAACACCAACACCAATAATACCCCCACTAAGCTACCAATACGACCACTAAGCTACCACCAATGCCACCACCAATGCCACTACTAAGACTAACTAATATAACATCAAAGCTACCACCTGTAATACCATAATTAAACTGGCCATAAATGGAACTACTTAAGCTAGCACGAACTTGAAAACTAACACCAATAATACCACCACCAATTCTTCTGCAAAGATTACCGCTTTCAATGCCACCAATTGCACTAATAAGTGCACCCGGACCAATGGCACCATCAATGCCAGCAAATCCACTACTAATATTATCGTTTCTGGTACCACCAATGTAACCACTAAAGATGCTAGTCATGCTCCCACCAATCCCACTTTTAAAACTACCCAATATACCACCAATGCTACTACCACTTATTCCATTATTAAAGTTACCACCAATGATACTCCTTAAGTTAGCACAAACTTCACCACCAACAATCCCACCACCAATTCCACTCTTAACACTACACCAAAATCTCATTCACACAACTGTCATGAGACAACGGTTCAAAATATACCCGTTGTCCCAAAAAATCAAACCACGGGGTTTTCTTCGCTATGAAAAAACAGTTGTCTTGCTTTCCATCCGACAACGTTTATAGAGGTTTTTGCACACTATTGTCTAAGCTTTTCGATTTGACTTATTTAGACAACTGTGATTTCATGGACTGTTGTTTATGACTATTTTAAACAAGCGTGAACCAATGTTGTATGTCCAAAAACTCATTCTATCTTAAGACAACTGTTATTTTACGAGCTGTTGTTTGTAACCCTTTTACATAATGTTGCATGCATGTTGTATGTACAAAAATTCATTCCATCTTAAGACAACAGTTTTTGACAAGTCTGTTGTCTAATTTAGACAATGGTTTACTAAAACTGATATCTTAGACTCTATCAAACAATAGATTTAAAATACCATTGTAGAAAGCAAAGTTCATAGACAATGGTTATTAACATTATGGGATAATAGAGGTTCATACAACAGTTTACTGATTAGCAAAAGAAACCGTTGTCTATACAGCAAAGATGGAAAAAAAAATTGACTTGCACATATTACAAAGGTCCAACCAACAACAAAGTAGAGATCCTCAATCAAAATTGAAAGCCATTCCTCAAAATTGGCAAACCATACACTTTCAATTAAACAAGACAGAGATTTCAAATTACATTGTTCCATATATACAAGACAGAGTTGTTTAGTAGTGAATATTACAATGAAAATGGAAACACAATCCTTGTTTACTGCCTTTGGTAACATGCATGCTGCTTAGCCATAATTTTGCACGCCTTGACAACCGCCGTATGCTGGTAATTCTGCATAAACACAAAAACAAGTGATCAACATTAATTTGCACAAGTTTGATGTGGAAAATTTTATAATTTATCCTCTGCAGTAGATAACATATCTCCAAGCCCTGTTTCTGCAGTAGAAGCTAGCCATACTTGTATGTCCGCCGAATGATTATTTTTGCTATGATAAAATCATCATCTATTATAAGAAGAGCATCAACCAGCAGCATTCACAAATTGAAAACTCAGTCAACTAGATGATGATTTTATCACGGCAAAAGTAATCTCATCAAGGGGTTCACGAGCAGTACACATGGATAATGGGAGCTTCACCTACAAAAAGAATAAAGTGAGCGGTACATGGACTCAAGTATCTATAAATAATTATATATATTACCACTATGGAAGTTGAATCCATTCTTCTTCCTCTCGCATATAGCTAGTATTTTCATCGTCCAGTTCATCAACATTCGGGAACACGGGCAACTGCAGCTCATTCTCAAGTTCTATTTCTACAGAGCCTTCATTTTCATCATCACAGTGGTCATAAAAGTTCTTTTCCGGGACTTTCAACACCACAGACCAAAATTTTTCAAGAGTATCATCAATGTAGCAAACTTGCTTAACATGTTTCCCTAGAACAAAAGGATCATTTGAAAATCCTAATTTATTTAAATTAACCAATGTATATCCCAACTCATCAACCTTAACCCCTTTGTTCATATCTACCCAATTGCAACGAAATATAGGGACTCTAAAATTATTATAGTCTAGCTCCCATATACTTGTTATAACTCCATAATAGGTATGTGAAGTATGTTCAACAGATTTAAATTTTTCGGAAGGCATTAATGTATCTGCAACAACACAAACACCACTACACTGTACTTGTCTATTATTATCACGCTCCTTGGTGCTATAAATAACCCCGCTGATTTTATAACCACTAAACGTAGGAACATTCTTGTTAGGCCCTTCTGCCATCCACCTTATATCATCACCTATGCTATTATGGTCATGGAGCAATTCCGTCTCAATCTGTACAATAAAAAAAAAATTAAACAATTTTTTTAGGTCTGTGTTTTTATTTTTTATTGGATGTCTTCGACTTCTTATATTACTTGTCTGTATTGTTTTTAATCAGGACTACGTAACAAGGTAATAAACACATAAATAAAACTTACCTTTTTCCTGAACCATTCGGGGAATTGTTCATTCTGCTTGGTTTTTAGCCACACCTCGTCATTTTCATGCTGCTGGTATCTTAGCATTAAAGATGCCATATGTTCACTACAAGTAAAATCAATTGCTTCAATATATTTACCGAATTGCAGATAATGAGAAAATAACAAAATGCACACACACACACACATATGTTAGTAACTTACTCAAAATATTGCCTCATGTGATTGCTATTTTGCAGAACACATAAGTGTGCTAGATGCAATTCCTCTTTGCTTGGCTTGATCATTGTCGCACCAGATAAAGGTTTGCTTATTGCATTTTGCTCATGCCTATCATTTTTTGGCAAACCTATGGTAGCTTCTTCAAAATTGACCAAACGTTCAACGGCCTCTTCGGCAACATATGCCTCGGCAATACAACCTTCGGGATGAGCAGCATTTCGAACATATACTTTAAACGCCTTCATATATCTCTCAAAAGGATACATCCAACGTAGAAAGATTGGCCCGCAAAGCTTAACCTCTCTCACAAGATGAATTGAGAGATGGATCATGACATCGAAGAACGAAGGGGGAAAGTGTTTTTCCAGCTGGCATAATGTTTCCACCAACTGAGATTGCATATTTTTCAATTTATCTACATCGATGACTTTGCTGCAAATTGCCTTGAAGAAAAGGCAAAACCTTATTATTGTGCACCTGACTTTTTTGTGCAGTACCGACCGAATCGCAATTGGAAGCAAATGATGCAATATTGTGTGGCAATCATGAGATTTCATTCCAACAAGCCGAAGTTTTTCCATATTTACAAGATTCTTGATATTTGAACAAAATCCATCCGGTAACTTCATTTGAAGAAATGATGAGCAAACTACCTTCTTTTCAGCATTTGATAAGTTCCATGCAGCCAAAGGTACCTTCTCTTTCTTTCCGGGAGTTTTTGGCCTTAGCTCCATTCTTATTCCCATTTCTGCCATATCGAGACGGACTGACTCCCTATCTTTTGTCTTTCCGGGAATATTTAGCAAAGTTCCAAGTAAAGCCTCACATATATTTTTCTCGATGTGCATCACATCGAGAACATGCCTAACTGGCAAAAATTTCCAATACTCAAGTTGAAAGAAGATAGATAACTTCTTCCAAACTGGTCTAGCATCACCTTTCTTCCGTTTATGTTGGCGTTGTGTCTTACCAAAGACATGGTCCCTTAGATGTTGTACTCTTTCAAAAACCTGCTCACCAGTTAATGGAATAGGACCAGCACCTGTCTCAACGCTATTATCAAAAGCTGCCTTTTGATTTCTATACGGATGATGACGAGGCAACCACCTCCTATGCCTCATAACTACCGTCTTCCGATAGTGAACCAGCCTAGTAGCCTCTGTTTTATCAACACAAAGAATACAAGCATTATATCCTTTAACTACATGTCCCGACAAGTTCCCCAAGGCCGGATAGTCACTTATTGTCCATAATAATATGCCCCTAAGTACGAAAGACTCTTGTCTATATGCGTCGTACACTTGTTTCCCGCGCCACAACTCCTGCAGATCTTCAATAAGTGGTTGAAGGAACACATCTATATCATTTCCAGGCTCGGTCGGTCCTGATATTAACAAGCAAAGCATAATGTACCTTCTTTTCATACAGAGCCAAGGTGGAAGGTTGTAAACCGATAGCAAAACTGGCCAACTTGAGTGATCAGTACGGTTTCCACGAAAAGGATTGAAACCGTCGGCGGATAAAGCTAACCGGAGGTTTCTACTCTCCGATGCAAAATCAGGCCACTTTTGATCGACATCCTTCCATGTTTGCGAGTCTGCTGGATGCCTCATTTTACCATCTTGTTGTCGTTCGGTCTCATGCCAAGTCATGTCCTTCGCAATCGCTGGTGTATTGAACAAATTTCTTATTCTTGGTATCAAGGGGAAATACCATAAGACCTTAGCAGGGACTCCTTCTTGTTCTTCTCCTTTCTTATTCAGTTTCCATCTAGAGGCCTTACATATGCGACAAGTAGTCTCATCTTCATCTTGTGGCCCACGATATAGTAGACAATTATTCGGGCATGCGTGTATCTTATCATAACCCATTCCTAATGCACATAAGGTTTTCTTCGCTTCATTGAAAGAAGAAGGGACATTGTTGCCTTCTGGTAGCAAAGACCCAATCAATAATAGAACATCAGAAAAACATGAATCCGACATACCATGCTTCACTTTCAAGTTGAATAACTTAACCAAAGCTTTCATCTTAGTGTAATTCTCACAACCAGGATAAAGAGGTTCATGCTCACCTTTCACATGGTTGATGAAATCTGAAGAATCTGAAGAAAGAACATCATCATCGTCAGCTTCACCCATTCTTGTGCAGAATTGGTAATTAGAAGATACCGAGTTGTCACTTTCATCCAATACAGGACTTTCTACAATATTTGGCTCCCCGTGCCATATCCAGCGAGTATACGTTTCATCAATACCATTTTGAAACAGATGGTTTTTAACAATCCGAGCTTTCCAAGATTTGCTATGTGCGCACTTTAAGCATGGACAACTTATTTTGTCTTCGTTATATCCATTCTCAAAGGCAAACATAAGTAAATCGTCCACTCCATTCTCAAACTCTCTTGTTCTTCTATCAGCTTTTAACCATGACCTATCCATATTTTGATATAAAACAAGCTGCAAAAAGAAAGTGACATGATGGTCAAAAACAGAGCATATACTATTAAGCTTATGACTAACTACCAAAACAATTACAAACCCAAATTCCCAAATAACCAAAACTATTAAGCTTATGACTAACTACCAAACCAAAACAATCAGCAACAACTACATAATCTATTAGCAATTAGTAACTAATTAAGCTTATCACAAACCCAAATTCCCAATGTGCATCACTTCAAACAATTAATTGCAAAGGTGAGCTTGTGTTAGAGCTTAAACCACTGAAACAATGGAGGAACCCTAAAACACTAAAAAGATAATTTAGGTTACGGATTTACCTAAAATGGAGCCGCCACGAATCACGATGGAGAGTACAGGAGGGGATAAGATGAGGAGTAATGAATGACCTAATTTTGACTTCAATTATTATGTTCTCATTCAGACATAACAAAGCTCAATGATTGGGTTGTTAAAATTTTAAATAATCCTTAAATTATGTCCAAATAAAAATCCACTTATGGATAGTCATTTACAAAATTTATCGATGTTAATATCGACTTATTGTAGTCATGTACAAATTTTATCGGAAAATAATCAACTCTTCTTGTTCGTCTTTTTAACAGAAATCCGGTAAAAGCTGTAGTCCCTGACACGGGTACTACTACCCAGTTGACTTAATTAATTTCTGAAATGGATTTGTCAACGATCCAACCGTACGGATGTTAATATCGACTTAGTGTAGTCATGTACAGATTTTATCGGAAAATAATCAACTCTTCTTGTTCATCTTTTTAACAGAAATCCGGTAAAAGCTGTAGTCCCTGACACGGGTACTACTACCCAGTTGACTTAATTAATTTATAAAATGGATTTGTCAACGATCCAACCGTACGGATGTTAATATCGACTTAGTGTAGTCATGTACAGATTTTATCGGAAAATAATCAACTCTTCTTGTTCGTCTTTTTAACAGAAATCCGGTAAAAGCTGTAGTCCCTGACACGGGTACTACTACCCAGTTGACTTAATTAATTTCTGAAATGGATTTGTCAACGATCCAACCGTACGGATGTTAATATCGACTTATTGTAGTCATGTACAAATTTTATCGGAAAATAATCAACTCTTCTTGTTCGTCTTTTTAACAGAAATCCGGTAAAAGCTGTAGTCCCTGACACGGGTACTACTACCCAGTTGACTTAATTAATTTCTGAAATGGATTTGTCAACGATCCAACCGTACGGATGTTAATATCGACTTAGTGTAGTCATGTACAGATTTTATCGGAAAATAATCAACTCTTCTTGTTCATCTTTTTAACAGAAATCCGGTAAAAGCTGTAGTCCCTGACACGGGTACTACTACCCAGTTGACTTAATTAATTTATAAAATGGATTTGTCAACGATCCAACCGTACGGATGTTAATATCGACTTAGTGTAGTCATGTACAGATTTTATCGGAAAATAATCAACTCTTCTTGTTCGTCTTTTTAACAGAAATCCGGTAAAAGCTGTAGTCCCTGACACGGGTACTACTACCCAGTTGACTTAATTAATTTCTGAAATGGATTTGTCAACGATCCAACCGTACGGATGTTAATATCGACTTATTGTAGTCATGTACAAATTTTATCGGAAAATAATCAACTCTTCTTGTTCGTCTTTTTAACAGAAATCCGGTAAAAGCTGTAGTCCCTGACACGGGTACTACTACCCAGTTGACTTAATTAATTTCTGAAATGGATTTGTCAACGATCCAACCGTACGGATGTTAATATCGACTTAGTGTAGTCATGTACAGATTTTATCGGAAAATAATCAACTCTTCTTGTTCATCTTTTTAACAGAAATCCGGTAAAAGCTGTAGTCCCTGACACGGGTACTACTACCCAGTTGACTTAATTAATTTATAAAATGGATTTGTCAACGATCCAACCGTACGGATGTTAATATCGACTTAGTGTAGTCATGTACAGATTTTATCGGAAAATAATCAACTCTTCTTGTTCGTCTTTTTAACAGAAATCCGGTAAAAGCTGTAGTCCCTGACACGGGTACTACTACCCAGTTGACTTAATTAATTTCTGAAATGGATTTGTCAACGATCCAACCGTACGGATGTTAATATCGACTTATTGTAGTCATGTACAAATTTTATCGGAAAATAATCAACTCTTCTTGTTCGTCTTTTTAACAGAAATCCGGTAAAAGCTGTAGTCCCTGACACGGGTACTACTACCCAGTTGACTTAATTAATTTCTGAAATGGATTTGTCAAAGATCCAACCGTACGGATGTTAATATCGACTTAGTGTAGTCATGTACAGATTTTATAGGAAAATATAAGATGTTTAAAATAAAGTCATCTTTTTAACGAAACACTGAACCGAATAAAAATCTTCTAATCGAAATTATTAACTAAACAATTGTAACAAAGTATGTCTAACAACAGTTTTTCAGACAAGATAATTTAATTTTTAAAAATTAAAATATATTAAAAGACATTACATACCGTTAGATTGAGGTACTATCTCAAATCAGCACCGTTCATTTGATTTTTCATTTCCCCCCAATCAAAAATTGTCTCCCACCTTGGCTTCGCGGTGTTTACTTTACCAGTTTACATTCACAATTTCATTTTTCATTTTCATTTTATCACACGCGACAACGGCGATCACAGGCGACAACGGCGATTACTCAACCTAGCATCACACGCGACAAGGGCGATTACTCAACCGTTTAATCACTGGTATGGGCTTAAACCCTAGAACCCTAGCGTCCCTGATTTTATCTTTTGTATTTGGGGTTTTTTCATCTTATGTATTTAGGGGTTGTAGAGTATATGATATTTTGGGTATCTTCATTCCGATTATATGCGTCCTTTGCATGCATTTTGTCACTCACTCTTGATTTTGAGTCCCTGATTTTATGTATTCTATGTTTCACTCTAGATTTTAGTGTTCCTCTAAATACACTCTGCATATACACTCAGCATCCCTGATTTTAGTGTTTCACTATGCTTGATTTTAATGTTTCACTTAAGATTTTGTGGATTTTGATCCACATTGCCTCTGTTTGATTCACGGAACACATAAACACATTGCCTCTGTTTGAGTATATATGTTTCGTGCATATATGCGAAGTCCTTTTAGATATATGACAGCTCATTTTACATGTTCTATATTATGTGACTCTGAAATTTGGTTTTTCTTCCATATACATTTGATACATGTGTTTTAAACTTTAGTTTTTGTTTGGTGTATAGATAATGGCCACTCCGAAAAAGAAAAGTGAGTCAAAGAAGACAGAATTGAACACAAGAAAGTCACCGAGAACAGGGCCAAAGAAGAAAGAGCTTAAAAGGTCCAGGTCTTCATCCCACCCAACTACCATGAATGTGATCAGGGCTTTACGAAAGACCAGGTCCTTAAACAACCAGACCCCTGCTATGACCCCCACCCCATCCACTTCTTCCCCAAAGTCTGTGAAGAAGAAGCCTATATCTGAAATCTTACAGAAAAAAATTTCCAAAAATAAGAAGAAAAAAGTGAAACCTGTTACCACCCCGAACAACAATGAAGGACTAAAACTACTCAAGCGAGGTTGTGTAACGATGCATAGAATTGTGAGACGAAAGATCCAGGGGAATAAACTTAATGTGTCTTTTAATGGAAAGGGAGAGCCGTATGGTCCTGAAGCGGCAGAAATGCAATCCTATATTGGGGTTTTGGCAAGAACCAAAGCACCAATCTGGCATGATAGTTGGAAATGTGTTCCCGATGAGACAAAGAACAAGCTTTGGGAGTGTGTTCTGGTAAAACAAACTCAAATAATTATGTATCTTTCATTATATGTTCATTACTTATGTATCTGATATCTTTTTAATTTCTTATGTATGTAGCTGGGTTTCATTTTACCTCCGTCTGCGAAAAAGTTGGTTTTACGTTCCGCTGGTCAGAAATGGAGGGAGTTCAAAAGTCGACTGACCACAAATTACATTCTCCCTTATCGAGATCAACCTGAAGTGTTGGCCTATCCTCCTGCAGATTTCTCTTTCATAGAAAAATCGCATTGGGATATATTTGTTGCTGATCGCACGTCACCTGAGTTTTTGGTATGTTTCCAGTTAGCATTATGACATACTTATTTCTAGTTAGCATTAAAACATACTTGTTGTTTCTAGTTTTTGGTATTTAATTAATATTGATTTCATAACCACATTCGTGCTTCTTATGCAGAAATGTCATAATGATGCTATACAAAGAAGGATGCTGAGTGTATATCCACATCGGATGTCTCGAAAAGGTTATGCTAACCTCGAGAATGAATGGGTGCGTAATAGTGAAATGACATAGTTATTATTCTAATACAAACTAATTTGTCTAACATATCTATACTATTATACTTTCCTGATCATATACATGTGAATGCAGTATCAATCTCATCCAGATGAAGAGGAAGTTGATCGGTCGTCAACCTGGGTCCTAGCAAGGAAGGACAAAGATGGTAAATTTTTAGGAAAAATTGTTGAAGATAAAGCAATGGAAATTGTAAGTTATATATTAATTTTTGTCTTAATTAATTGAAAGTATATGGTACTTAATTATGTTAGTCTTTTACATGGAAATAGCTCAGACTGTGATAATATGGTACACTTAATATTTTAGGAAAAATTGAAAAAGGAGGTTAAGGAAGGGAAACTAATAGCTGAAGGTGTTGATGATGTTTTAACACTCGCGCTCGGTAAGCCTGAGCATGGTGGACGGGTCCGTGGACAAGGTGTTCATGTAAAGCAGTCGGTTTATTTTGATCTTCCAAGGCAAAAAAAAGCTAGAACAATGGATGAAAAGATACAGGAAAGAGTTCAGAGGTACTTGGCAGAGGAGACTCCAAAAATAATTAAAGCGAGAGATGATTTTTGGGCTGCTGAAATGGAAAAGCTGAGGGCAGAGATCTTGAAAAGGCCCGTACAACAAGAATGTACTCCAACGCATCCTTCCCAACAAGCAAGCTGTCACTCTAACGGCGGGGTTGATGTTGATGCAGCTGTAAACCATCCTGCTACACCTACAACTGCAAAGAATTTATTTCCTGTTCAACAGGAGGGAGGTGGTCTGAAAATTCAAAAGATTGAAAGTTTGTTTGTTGATTTAGGGGTGGATCCTGAGGATGCTCAGAGGTTGGATGGCAAGGATGAAAGTTGTAGAATTGTTTTTGAGGAAGACAGATGTGAAGAAGTTAAAGTGAATGCTCCGGATAATTCTGTTTGTAAATTGGCTCTTGGATCGCTCAGCAACATTGTAGCTTGTGCGAAGATTGATGAAGTTGTTGTTGTTGTTGAAGGAGAGGAGACAATCCATGGAGTCAGACTTGGGGAAGAGAATGCAAGAGTGTCAATCACTCAAGTCATTCAAGGAGATGCTAAGATTCCATATCCCATCGGTGACGAGATTTTGACCGTGGAACAAGCCATGGGAACTTTTATTGCATGGCCAAGAAACTTGATAACAATGAGGAACAATAGCACTTCCAATGTTTTGTCAGCTCCGAAGGTAAAAATATTTAGAATAGCACTATATAGCTAGAATGTTTTTATTTAGTATTTTCTTTCTTACTATTTTCATGTGTATTTTCTGCAGAAAGCCAAGAAAAAGGGAAAAAAGAAGACTTATAAATTAGTCGCTGATGTTGAACCAGAGCTTGTTGTTGAGATGGGTGCAAATTACCCATCTGCATTAAATCGTTTGTGGACATGGGCAAAGGGTGCCTTAGCTGATGAACGAACGGTTTCTTTTCAACTATCCCAAGAAGCCTTTGGCTCTACAAAAAAGATGGCCATTTACTTATCAGATATATATTCGGTGTGCTCTGGAGGTGAAATGTCGGGGTCTGTGATCGTCCTTTTTATTCAGTAAGTTTCTCCACAATTTTTTTTTTAATATCTCATAGTTACTCTGTGGCTCCAGAAACGATTTTTTTTTAATCTCTCATATTTTTATATGTAGCTCCATAAACGAATACATCAAAAAAAATAAGATGACCAACATGATCAAGTTCGTAGATCCCACCACAATTGGTGCCATTGGCTGTGGTAATGCAGGGCAGAGGTCGCGTGCACTCGCTGCACGATTTAAGAATGCTAAGAAAGGGCAATACTTTCTTATGCCTTACAATGACGTGTAAGTTTTAATCCAAGAGCTAGCTAGTTAGACATTCTCATATAATGTTTTAGCTAAACAGGATCACATGCCTTTTTAAATTGATTTTTTTTGGAGCTTCTAAGTTTCAATTTTTATGACAAGGCTTCAATTCATTCATGTTTGTGTAGGAACCATTGGAATTTAACTGTTGCAAATCCTGAGGCAGAGGTTGTCTACCACATGGACCCTCTAAAACGTCGAATCGCTAATGTGGAATGGCTGGATGTTGTCGACAAGTAAGATTCAGCTTCTAAAATATCTGTATGGAGTCTTGAACTTTGATAGACCACGCATTTTTCAGTTGCTTAATGGTTTTGCTGGTATTATTTTGGTTGTAGTGCCATTAAAATTTACAAAGAGGATCTCAACAAGGTTGTCAAGAAGAAAATTTTGTGGGAGAACATGGCGGTAATAATCAATTCTCATCATATTTTTTCTATGCTATTAAGGATATTGTAATTAAATAATTATTTCTTACATCTCAGTTAGTTGATATTGTAATTAAATAATTATTTGTTACATCTCAGTTAGTTGTTAAGGATAGAAGTTAGTTAGATTAATGCTTGTATATAAACACTACTGCACTCATAGTTTAGAGACTTATTTTTTACATTCACCAAATCTGTTTTGTATAGTTATCTCTCTGCAATATACATACAAGAGCTTCTTTCTCTCCAATTCACAGCTTTTGTAATGCATTTTTAATTAATCCAGGGAGTTCCAGTGCAGTCAGGAACCAAGGATTGTGGCCTGTTTGTGATGCGCTATATGAAGGAGATTGTTCAGGACAAAGAACTTGAGTTTGCTGCTAAGGTGAGATTTTCACTTTGGGTTTTCCCATTGACTTATACTCTTACTCGTACAGTACTTAATTGTATGACTTATGTAAAATTTTGGGTTATTTTTCAGTGGATGCGCAGATCAAACTTGGTTTACACTGATGATGACATTAACGAGATCCGCTGTGATTTTGCAAAATATTTCATGAAACGCCATGCAATCTAGGTTCCAAATTTGTGGTCTTTTGTTTGAACTAGTAGTCGGATTTGAACTTTAAATTATGCAGTTGGTCATGGTGATGCACTTTTTGGTCCAATCCAAACAGAATTGTCGGTAGATTGATAGATTTGTCTCAATCTATTAGTAGATTGCATGGTCAATCTATATATATTGTGCTCAATCTATATATATTGCCCGGTTCTTGTTCTACTGTTGTAGGATTGTTGGATTGGTTGTGTTTGGTGGATTTATATTAGATGTTTGGTGGATATATATATATATTGGCTTGTTCTAGGATTGTTGGATTGATATGTGTTTGGTGGATTTATATATATTGGCTTGTTCTTGTTCTAGCTAGTTCTAAGTTTGTTGGTTTGGTGAATTTATATATATTGGCTTGTTCTTGTTCTAGCTAGTTCTAGGTTTGTTGGTTTGGTGGATTTTGATTTTTTTGTGATTGGTAGTTAGTTCTCGGTTTGTTCGTTTGGTGGATTCATTTTTGGTGGATTCATTTTTGGGATTTAGTTTTTAGAAAACAGGTGGTTTGGATGAAATCAGGATTTTATATGCAAAATTTTATATACAACAGATGATTGTGTTCTCAATCAAAAACAGCCATTGTACCAAACTAATTGGAACAACACTGTAACATTGTTTTAACAGTTGACTAAAGCTCTATTCACAACACTTTAAAACATGGTAATATTGTGTCTATCATGTTCACATAACGACAAAATATACGATGGTGTTATCTCAAGGATAACACTACAATATGCTTTAAACAAAAAATGTGGTCTAAAGAGCATTAAGATGGAAGTTAACATAACTTAGTATTAAAATACTATCACAAACCATTGTTTGAAATAGCTCCTTACAATATTTACCTAAAACTGTTGTATAAGACAGCATAAAATAACAGTATTGACCTAAAACTGTTGTGGTTAGCCTTTCAAACAACATTATATACGACGCTGTTGTCTCAAGGGGTGCACTACAATAGGAGTTAAACAAAAAATGTGGTCTAAAGAGCTTTAAAATGGCCATTAACCACAACTCATTATTGGAAATACATTTCACAAACCGATGTTTGAAAGACTTCCTTACAATACTCTGGCTCAAGGTGTTGTCTAAGACATCATAACATAACTGTATTGTCCTAAACCTATTGTGGTTAGCCTTTCAAACAACAATCAACAAACTACCCGTTGTTTGACAAATAATATATAGAAATTTTGCACTCTTAGTTGACAGTAATACACCGTTGTCTTCTTGAGGAAAACCGTTGCAGGTAAACTGTTCCAACAATACAGTCTTTTATACAACCTGTTGTTGAATGACAGTTTCGGTAACAGTTATGAACCTGTTGTGTCTGTAGCTTCTAGTAATGGTTCGATGCACTGTTGTCTGATCGAAATCACACGGCTCCTCAATAGACGACCCAAAATTTTGACATCAAACAACGGTGAAAAACGGTTGTAGGATCATGTTTTTCTTGTAGTGTAAGATTACGACTACTAGTGCCACCAATTGGACTAGTAAAATTACCATCACCAGTGACACCGCCAACAATATTACTACTGGATTAAAGAAAAACCATAACTCTATAGTTTTCAATTAGTTACGGATTATAGAAGTTACTAAGCAACGGGTTCCAGTGAGGCTGAAAATGGTGAACCTACCTATTCATGTATTGAAAATATAAGTTCTTCGAACACTAAAAAATTTCCCAAACAAAGCCTACATCTCTATCAAGTAAAAAATCTCATTTTCAACCATGTGTGTTGTGAAATGAAGTTAAGAAGTGATGGGGCTTCGTGAGATGGGAAACTCCGAATAAAAGTAAACTTCGTGTTTTATTATGTCAACAAAGAGTAATTTAGAGTTTTTTTGTCATATATACATTAGAAAAAAAGCACACCCCACATAGATCCACTTGTACTATCTGCATTTATATTAATAATATATATTGGCATGGTTAAAGTTAAAGAATAACAAAGAAACCTTACACGATATATTGATGAAGAGAAAGGGAAGGCACTTGGAGCATTTTCTTCATTGTTTTCGGAACTTGTTGCAAGTAGCAAGAAAAATATAATTCTTGTGAAAATATCTCTAAAGGTCATGCATACACATAAAATAAATTTAATAGTGTAATTCAATAAATATGAACATAAAATATAAATAATGCGTGGGCTTATGTTCTATAAATTTTCATTTTTTTCATATATCATGTATTTGAGTATTTATGAAGAACAAAGAAAATTAATACAAATGTAACTGATTTTTTTTCTAACCTTGACATATAATCTTGAAAGGATAATTCTTGACATAGAGGTCATGTAAAAACAAATACAAGTGACATTCCATGTAAATCTACATACATATATACAAGGAAAATGCCATACTTTTTTCAATGTTTGATTTCTACCAAAAGTTTATGCAAATAACACATATGAAAAGAAAATAAAGAAATAGGGAAATAAAAATTATTACCTTAACTTTATTAAACAACATCAATTCATGATAACGTGTAAACCTTATCCACTTAGTCCTCCACCAATTCATTTGATTAGTCCTCCACCAATTCATTTCGAGATGTGTTTAACCTTAGAAGCACCAAAACACTCTTTCATAGAAAATATAAATAACTCCAAAACACTATTTTATGACCTATTTGATGGCTATGTACAAATTCATTTTGTTTGTAAGGGCGGCTGGCTTGTGCTGATATTAGGGTTTTACCTACCTTTTTAATATCCTATATTTTGCAGGCCCAATTGTATATCTTGGGTTTCAATGGGCCCAATTTAGTTTAAATTATTTTTTATCTTAGTATTAATTTCTTCTTACAAATTCAAATTTTTTCTTTTTATAAAAATATAATTTAACAAAGTCTGCTCCATGTATTATACAAACTAATTGGGTGTTGATTTACAACCATAAGTAAACAAGCATTACTCTAATTTATTTTGTATTGTAAATAAAATGAGATTCTATAAATTAAGTGGTAAGAATTTTATAAAAAACTTAACTAAAAATGTTATTTTCTCAAAAAATTTAAATTTTATTTAGTTAAATTATATATAAATTCCCTACTGACCTCAACTAACAATAATATATATACTACTACAACCCTAACTAAGAATAATAGAAGTACTACTATCATACATTCAAGTCTTAAAAACCTCTCACAATAATTGAGATATTATTGGTCATGTAAAAATTAATATTACCATAACGACATTTAATCAAATTAAATTTATAGAGGTATATGATACATTCAAAATTTTTGATAAACAAGTTATAGGTATGGGAAAAATGATACAATTTTAAAAATATTTACTAATTGCTATCTTTATTTAAACATAGGAATTAAAATGAATGATAATATGATTGTTGATTTTTATTTTATTCTTAGTCAATTTGATTTGAACATGTAAAATGACAATATATTGTGGGTAACACTATATATACCATATTCATTCACCGATTGATTGGGAAAAATCTAAATTGGGAAGAAAATGAATGACAAATGCAGCTGATAGTGTCTAAGTATATAAGTTGTTTGACTTACCCATATGTACTTTGACATAATTATAATGAATATTTTTAATATTTTCAATTCTAATGAAAATTTATTATTTAAAACAATGCTTATATTTATAAACTTATTTTATAACTCAAAATTTTCAATAGACAAGTTTTTCAACAAATTTTGGGTCTTTTTACAAGGCGGGTATGAAATGCAAAGAGAACATTATTTTATCAAATATGTACCAAAATATAATTCCATTATTTTTTTAATATGAATAAAGAGGATAGGTACAAAAATTACTTCTAGAATTTCCTTCTTTGAATAAAATTATTAATATTAAACTTTAATTCAAAAAAATAATTATTTTACAAAGATATGTAAAATTATTAATTTTACCTGAACAAAGTTCAAAAAACATGTATTATGGGATGACGTATATTCTACTAAGATTGGCCTAAGATTTTATGTAATTCATCATTTATATTGACTTTGGTATGAAATGACTATTGTGGCCCAATAAGCATTTTTTTCTATATAACAAATAGTAGAAAATGACTACTTAAATTTTATACCAACTTTGTAATTTTTTAGTTATGATTTGAATCTACCGATTATATTAGTGTTAGAAAATATTTTTCTTCAAAAAAATATTTTAATAATCATGCAAAGTAATCATTTAAGCAGAAAATTATAAGTTTCTAACTTCAGTTGAGAAAATTTTATAATGAAAATAAGTTTTCGACAAATAATTAATGCTTACAAAAATATATTAAAATTATTTAAATATCATTTACATTACTTATATTTTGTACTCACCATTTTTTATAGTTCTTTGAGTAATTTTAATCCAAATTAGTTATTTGAATAAACATTTCTTTTCTTACAAATATTTTAAGTAAATATAAAAAAATAATAAGATCACCAAATTCCAAGAAAAACTATTAAAAAAGGAGATCAAAATTTAAATTCAAAGTTTGTCAAATCCCAGAACATACCTCAATTTTTGTCCAAAGGCGGAACCTACCCATGTGGTAGGAATTGAGTTCTTATTTCCTGAAAATTAAAAAATGGTTTATAAAACTTTAAAAAAATTGGTGTCAAAAGTTGATGATATTAGTAAATAACTATCACATTTTTTCCATTAGTATTTCATATGAGAGTTTTACAAAAATGACCTCATCACTATTTATTGATGAATACTTCTCATCAATATTGTTCATATTAGTATTTTTTTGATATTATAGCATATGTATTATGATTCCTTATTCATTTTATCTTTATATTGATTGTGTGTAAGTGTGCAGTATAGAAGCAGAAATTAGGTTAACACTAGTAGGTTAACACTTGTGTAAGTAAATTTTATTTTATATATGATTCAACTTTTTTCTATTATAAAGGGCTTTTCATAATTTTAGGTAAAAGTTACAAAATAAATTAATGGAGATTAAATAATTTAAACATGTATATTTTATTTTGTTGAATGATATTATCTTGTTAAACTAACACGGTTGAACAATCAACTTTTGGAAATTTATATGAATTATTGATAGTAAAGTCAATATTTATTTAAATTGAAATGACATCAATTAGTGTAAATTAGTTCTTATGATTTTCTTGCTAATAAAATATGTTAAACACATTATTGAGACGTCATTTTAAGGATAAAATAAAGAACATGAACTCATAAATTGTTATGATAAAAAAACATATTATTCTCAAATCTACTTACTCAAATTTACAAGGAAAATACAATATTGTAAAAAATAAAACTTAAATAATCATCATAAAAATATTTATGTTTGCAAAATAAATTGTACAAATTAAATACTTAATCTTGAATTATAAAGTAACTTATATAAAATATGTAAATGTCAAGATTAATGAATATTGATATGTTTTTTCTAAAAAAATACACAACATTAATAAATGAATAAGAAAATATGTTATATAGTGAATATGAAAAAAAAATTATTTTATCTTTATGGCCTCCCCACAACACCTAGTATTTAACAAAAAATATAAGTTTAAACAATTCGAAAAAAACAATGAACAATTATCCAGGATCCAATTTAAAGTACAATTATATAACAACTAAATTGACTAATTATTATTGAATCAATATTTGTAAATAAGGTACTAAATATTGATAAAGGATATATTAAAATAAATTATATTTAGTGTTAAATATAAACCATAAAAAAATTGAAAAACTTGTCCGATTCGATCTTAAGAAAGTCATATTTAAAAAGGCCCGAAGCTCTCTGAACATATATTTTATTATAAAACTTTGCTTCTCTCCTAAAGAGAAAAAACTTGGATTAACTCAAATTCAGAATTTTAAAAATATCGAAATAATTTTTTTGATAGTTTTATTTTTCATCCAATTTTTTACACTAAAATATTTTGGGATAAAATTGTGAATCGGATAAAATTTTACACATCTTTAATATATTTAAAGAAAATTTAACAAATGTACATTATTTTTTGAAGAAACGAAAGGTAATAAAATTAAGTTTTTTACATATATCTAATTTGGACGTGCCGTAATTTGCGCCATTCTTGGGCCTCAAAATTTTGTATAAAATCCAGATTCATTATTTTTTTAGAAAAATTGATTTGATCCAAATTCTAAATATGTAAATTAATTAAGCAACCCTTAAAACTATTTAATTTATCTTTATTTAAATTATTAAATATTTATCTTTTAAGTTGAAATGAACATTTAACTTTTTTAGTTGAAATAGATTAGTCAATTAAATTATAATTATTATGTTCCCACTCTGGCTTATTGTCTTTCTATTCTACCAAAATTTTATTTTTATTTGCTAATAGAACCTATAATATTTCTCACTTTGTAAGTCAAGAGTTATTATTCGTATTTAAGCAAGCAAAATAACTTCTAATTGGATTTATCTTCTTGTACCTAGTAATCCATGAAGAAACTAACAATTCATGTTTTCAATAGAATTAGTCACACCAAAATTCAAGACTTGTTCCACTAAAACCAAGTCCTAACAACACTTTAAATACTCATTTGAATTTGATAAAATTTACATAAAAATAAGTCAACAAAGAAAGGTGCAAATCAATGCAAGAAGCAGTGTTTAAGATATAGTAAGTCTACTATATACCACCGCACATGAAACATGTTTTTTATATAGTATTTAGCATAAAATGATTTAAAAATAGTTGCTGCAATCACTAATGGGAAATTTGGAGGATGGAATTATTGGCATGTTATCATTAATTCAGACGATGGAATACTTCGAAGTTGTACCAAGTAATGAACATCCTTAAGAATCATCTCCATACAAGCAAGACACCCTATCACTTGCAACTACAGAAAACACACGTAAGTTTATAGTAGAAAATTTATAAATATTTCTATGAATAACCAATTTAAACTTAAAATTGAATATCCAATTACAAAATTGCTTAACAAGAAACATGATTTATATGAATCATTTGAGTTGATCATTGTTTACCCTTGGTTATTGTTAGTTTAACTTGCTGAGCTAGTTAGCTCACCCTTGCGAATCTATTTATGTCATTCTAAAGTTAAAAAGGAAATTGTTGGTAACGAGCATCCCCGGTCCAGTATGCGAGCTAAGATTCCAGATTGAGTTGGATCGAACTAGCAGGAGCTTTATGTTATAGTTTGAGTTATGCAAGTTTGTAAGCATGATTTCATTTTTAGTTGTAAGTTAAACTATTTGGGATTTGGTAAGACATAATAAAAGTTAAGGTTTTGGCTTCTTTTCATATTTAAGCTGTTGTGATCCGTGGTTGCGTAAATAAGGGTTATTGCATATAATATTTCATATACTGATTTATATATTGTGTGTGTTGTGAACCCCAAACTTCTGACCCGGGTTTGGAGGGTGTCACAACCACCATTTTCGAAACTAAATCAACTACTATTATTACCTAATATACACCCAATGCTAGCACTAAAGCTACTAGCATTGCTACCACAATTTCCGCTACTAAGACTAACCAATATTTCAGCAATGATACCACTATGCCAACTAGCCATTCTACCACCAGAACCACCACTAAAGATGCAAGCTATGCTACCACCAATACCACTACTAAGATTAACCAATATAAGATCAATGCTACCACCTGTAATACCATAATTAAAGTGGCCATAAATGGAACTGCTTAAGCTAGAATAAACTTCACCACCAATACATATAATATTACTACCAGTTCTCTAACAAAGATTACCGCTTCCAATGTCACCAGTTACACTAATAAGAGAACCGGGACCAATGTAACCATCAATGCCACCAAATCCACTACTCATATTATCATTTCAGGTACCTCCAATGTAACCACTAAAGGTGCTAGGCATGCTACTACCAATGCAACTATACCACCAATGATACTACCACTGATGCCATTATTACTCTGTAGCACAAACTTTACCACCAACAATCCCACCACCAATTCCACTCCTAAGATTAGGACTACTAGTACCACCAATTGAACTAGTAAAATTACAACCACCAATGACACGGCCTACAACATTACTACTGGATTTGAGAAAAACGTATAACTCTATACTTTTTGAATTGTTACGGATCTATAGTAGTTACATGAGGAACGGGTTCTAGTGAAGCTGAAAATGGTGACCCAACCTATTCATGTATTGAAAATATAAGTTCTTACACCACTAAAAAAATTTCACAAAAAACCCTACATCTCTATCAAGTAAGAAATTTCATTTTCAATCAGGTGTCTTGTAAAATTAAGTTAAAAAGTGATGGGGCTTTGTGAGATAAGAAACTCTATATATAAGTAAATTTCGTGTGTTATTAGGTAACACAAAGTAATTTCGAGTGGTTTGTCATATATACATTAGAAAAATAAAAAACATACCCCACATAGACCCACCTGTACTATGTGCATTTATATTTATGATATATATTGGCATGGTAAAAGTTAAAAAATAACAAAGAAACCTTACATGGTAGATTGATTATAAATATAATTCTTATGCAAATTCTCTAAAGTAAGGTCACACACAAACATAAAATAAATTGATTAGTATAATTCAACAAATATGAACATAAAATATAAATAATGTGTGAGCTTCTTTTCAATAAATTTTCATTTTTTAATATATCATATATTTGATTATTTATGAGGAACAAAAATATTAATACAAATGTAAGTGAATTTTTTTCTAACTTTGACATATAATATTGAAAGGATAATAAATTTACTTACATATATAAAAGGAAAATGGGATATTATTATAGTGTTTGATTTTTACCAAAAGTTTTTGCAAAAAATACATATGAAAGGAAAATGTAGAAACGGGGAAATATAAATTATTACTTTAATCTTGTTAACCAACATCAATTCATGATAACCTCTAAACCTTATTCGCTTAGTCCCCCACCAGTTCATTTGATTAGTCCTCCACCAATTCATTTAAAGATGTGTTTTACCTTGGAGCACCAAAACACTTTTTCATAGAGAATAATAACTCCAAAACACTATTTCATGGCCCCCTTTACCTATATTAGGGTTTTAACTGCCTTTTTATATACTTTATTTTGTAAGCAAAATTGTATATAATTGTTTCAATTGGCCCAATATAGTTTAAATTATTATTTTTTATCTTAGTATCAATTTCTTATTACAAATTTCAATTTTTTTCTTTTTATAAAAATATAATTTAACAAAGTCTAATGCATGTCTTATATAAACTAATTGGGTATTGATTTACAAGCATAGGTAAACAAGCATTACTATAATTTATTTTATATTGTAAATAAAATGAGTTTCTATAAATTAAGTGGTAAGCATTCTATAAAAAACTTAACTTGAAAATGACATTTTCTCTGAGAGTTTTAAATTTTATTTAGTGAAATTATATATAAATTGCCTACTCGCCTCAACTAACAATAATATATGTACTACTACAACCCTAACTAACAATAATAGATGTACTATTATAATAGATTCAACTCTAAAAAACTCTCACAATAATTAGGAAATTAATTGTCATGTACAAATTAATATTACCATAACAATATTTAATCAAATTAAATTTTTAGAGGTATAAGATAGCATAGTATTTAGCATAATATGATTTAAAAATAGTTGGTGCAATCACTAATGGGTAATTCAGAGGATGGAATCATCGGCATGTTGTTCTCCAAGTATGCAGAAGCTGCAGCAGCCCCACTTCCAAGTTGTACCAAGTAACTAACATCCTTAAGAATCATCTCTATACTAGCAAGATAGCCTATCACTTGCAACTACAGAGAATACCTCTAAGTTTATAGTAGAATATTTATAAATATTTCATTATTTTTCGAAATGGTTAGTAAGAGGTAAATAGAGAAAATAATTATAACTTGTGTGGTTTATGAGTGATTGTGTGGTCTTACAAAAGGAAGTAGGATACAAGGTTATTGCTGATATTATGAATTTGACATAGTTTTGTTAAAGCTTCTTAAAGCTTCTCAAAGAGAATTGAGGAACTAACATATTTTACTATTAATCTTGTCTCTGGTCAATATGTAGATGCAACAAAATCTATAACATTGAATATAAGAAATGACAATATACCTCATTTAGATTTCTCACATGATCTATCCTCGAATCCTTTCTTGCTACTTTATTAAGTCCAAGCCATAAGATCCAGTTGTATCCTTCTATGCCCTTCTAATAACTTCTCAACTATCAATGTACGCAGGTACCATAACCGCACTAACAATATGACTAATATGACTAAACCGTTCATCTTTCTCAGTGTAGTTTTTCTGCCCCCAGCGTCCAAAATAAACCTGTGATATGAACATATAGTCACACAATATCCAAAAATGTAAAACAGAGATGAGCATGGAATAATCCGATTCTTAAGATTCTGTAAGCAATTAGATGATGAAATAAAAATGGACTACAATTAAAATCATTGCACTTGTAATTCTTAAATCATCTATAAACTGCCATGGTTTGTAATATTTATATTGTATCTACAAATAAAGGATTCAACATGTTTCTACTTTCTACGCATCTCACAAAGAATACATAATCAAACAAAAAGTATTTTCAGTGTTTTGCGTAAGCTGCATATAAGAACCACTACAAGAAAATATGGTTAAATACAACTGATTTAAATTCGACTGGGGTTAAATTCGACCGCAGGCGGTCCAATCCCTTGGACACGGCTAAATTCGACCGGCCTCGGTCGAAATCAAACGGTCATATTTAAACGGTCATATTTACAACCAATTTTAACCGAAAACGGTTGAAATTAAAACGGTCAAAATTATACCGGTCGAATTTAGCCCCTAAATTCGACCAATTTTTTTTCCGGTCGAATTTAGACTTAATAAAAAAGTGGAGGGAACTTTCCCATAAAGTAATTTATTTGTCACTCCTAAATTCAACCGATTTCGGTCAAATTTTATATTTCAAAATGGCGGGAAATTTACCCACACTTTTAAAATTTTTGAAAAAAAAGTGAGGGAAATTTCCCGCCCTTTTTGAAAATCTATTTCAACGGAATTCGGTTGTATTTAGGATTTTGCAAAATTTTATTTTTTAATAAAAAAACTTATTTAAATTTTAGTGCATATTTTGAAATTATGAATATGGGAGAGAATAAACATTATCCAATTAAAAAAATTAGTTCTTGAAAAAATAAATTGTGCGCTAAAAGAATTTTCTAATTTCTTTATTTGATAAAAAATAAAATTGATGCTTGTTAATTGTATTAGTCAAACTGATGCTTGACTTTTAAAATGGCAAGTCAAATAAAAAAATTTTTGTCTGAAACTTTGGTTATATCACTACTATATATATTTATTGACATACATACGGTTGGATCGATGAAAAATATTTTTAAAAAAATTGAAACAATAATTCAGGACTAAACACTACTTAACTATACTAGGCAACCTGATATCTGACTGTTAAAATGGCAAATCAAATAAAATTATTTTGATATGAAACTTTGGCTATATCACTAATATATATATTTATTGACATCCATACAGTTGGATCGATGAAAAATATTTTTAAAAAAATCGAAACACCGATTTAGGACCGAACACTAGTTATATGTACTAGTCAAAATGATGTTTGACTCGTAAAATGGCAGTCCAAATAAATTTATTTTGATCTAAAATTTTGGTTATATTATTAATATATAAATATATTAATATCAATATAGTTGGAACGATGAAAAATATTTTTAAATAAATTGAAACACCAATTCAGGACTAAACACTAGTTAGGTGTAATAGTCAAACTGATGTTTGACTATTGAAATGGCAATCCAAATAAACTTAGTTTAATCTAAAATTTTGGTTATATCACTAATATATAAATCAATTAATATCCATACAGTTGGATCGATGAAAAATATTATTAAATAAATCAAAATACCAATATAATTCAAGACTAAACACTAGTTAATTTTACTAGTCAAAATGATGCATGACTGTTAAAATGGAAAACTAAAAAATATTATTTTGGACTGAAACTTTGGTTATATCACTAATATATATTTATTGACATCCGTACAGTTTGATTGATGAAAAATATTTTTTTTAAAATCGATACACCAATTCAGGACGAGCTGTACTAGTCAAACTGATGTTTGACTTTTAAAATGGCAAGTCAAATAAAATTATTTTTGTTTGAAACCTTGGTCATATCACTAATATATATATTTATTGACATACATATGGTTGGATCAATGCAAAATATTTTTAAAAAAAATTGAAACACCAATTCAGGACTAAACACTAATTAACTATACTAGTCAAACTTAAATCTGACTGTTAAAATGGCAAATCAAATAAAATTACTTTGATATGAAATTTTGGTTATATCACTAATATATATATTTATTGACAACTATATGGTTGGATCGATGAAAAATATCTTTGAAAAAATCAAAAAACCAAATCATGACTAAACGATACTAGTCAAATTAAATGGCAAACCAAATAAAATTATTTTTATTTGAAACTTTTGTTATATCACTAATATATATATTTATTGATATTTATACGGTTAGATCGATGAAAAATATTTTAAAAAATCAAAATACCAATTCAAGAATACATACTAGTTAGCTGTACTAGTAAAACTAATGCTTGATTGTTAAGAAGAAAAAACCAAATAAAATTATTTTGATCAAAAATTTTGGCTATATCAATAATATATATAACTATTGACATCCATACGGTCGGATCGATGAAAAATATTTTTTAAAAAATTGAAACGCCAATTTATGACTAAACACTACGTAGTTGTACTAGTCTAACTCATATTTGACTTTTCAAGTGGCAAACCAAATAAAATTATTTTGATTTGAAACTTTGTTTATAATACTAATATGTATATCTATTGACATCCATACTCTAGGATCGATTAAAAAATATTTCTAAAAAATCCAAACACCAATTATGGACTAAAGGCTAGTTAGTTGTACTTGTCAAACTGATGCATGTCTTTTAAAATGACGAATGAAATAAAATTATATTGATCTGAAATTTTGGTTATATCACTAATAAGAATATCTTTATTTTCTTTCAATTTAACTAATATTTTAAGTTATATTTTAATTTTTTGAATTTATATTTATTTTGATTTTTATGTCTTATCTAAACTATATCACCTGTTTATATATTATTATATTTACTTAGTTTATTTTTTCATACTATATGTTGTATGAGAATCTTCAAATTTCTTTAATTTGATGTATTAATTTATGGATAATTTATTTTGTATAATAAAATTGTTCTTAGTCGCTACATTAAAGTAGATTATATAGTTGAATATATAATTTAGGGATTATAAATTTAATATTTAGGATATGTATATAGGATTATAGTTTATAATTCTTTTAGAGTAATCTGATC
This sequence comes from Apium graveolens, assembly GCF_009905375.1. Classification (NCBI taxonomy): domain Eukaryota; kingdom Viridiplantae; phylum Streptophyta; class Magnoliopsida; order Apiales; family Apiaceae; genus Apium; species Apium graveolens. The sequence goes on from NW_027420218.1 coordinate 58,984, forward strand.
AGACAAATATATATAATTTGATTATTCTTGTAGATTCCGTATGACTTTTATTTAATGAATTAATTGATTATCGAAAAATATTATAGTTTACGAGGCAACATTAAATATTAATTGATATACAATATTGTCATGTAATTTGTCTTAAAAAATTATGATATATTTTTAAAATTCATGTATTCAAGATATTTAATAAATATTTTTTAATTTATTTTTAAAATTCGAAATTTATATGCTAATCTCAATTAAAGAATAATCTCTTTATAATAATATTCTTTATCGGTTCCAGCGATATTACTGTATAGAGAATAAAGATTTAACTTTTATCATATTAAGTTTAAAAAATTATAATGAGAATGCGAGTAAAACATATTAGTATATAACACCAATTAAACTTATAATAAAAAATAAAAATTACATACATTAGTTATGTCTAATTAAAACATTCGTACTTTCAAAATTAATTTCACCTGATTTTTATAATCTTACCCCTCACAATTTAAGCCAAAAACTTTTTAGTTTTCAAAAAGCCAACCACTTAAAAAAAATAAATTCATTCGTTCTTTTTTCAATTTGCCTTAAATAGGCTGAACGTTAAAAGCCCAAATCACTGGCCCTGCAGATCAATAGCTCTAAACCCTAAAGCTCATTCTTACTTGACAACCCCTGCGCCTCCGCTCTCAAATGGCTACAAATCTCTCCACCTTTGTCTGTCCTCTACGTCTGTCTTCAATTAAGTTTGTATAATCATCGTTTATATGTACCCCTCTCTCTCTCTATATATGTCTCCCTCTATCTCTCTTCTCCCCGAGATAAACCCTGGTCCCTGAGGTAAACCCCTTTTTGGGATAGTGTGTGTATTGGTGTATGTATTGCTCTGGTAGCGTACTCAACATGTTTGATGAAAAGTCTAAATGAAAAGGAGTGCATCTGGTTGTGTTGATATTGCTCTTCTTTTATTTGTGTTTTATACATATATGTTGGTAATATTTTGGATGATATTGAATTCAATTTTGTGGTTAGTGAAATGATAGTTTCCAGATGTCAAAAGTAGAAGCCTATGAATTTTAATAGGAAGCTTTTACTGGTTTGTTTGTTTATGTGAATTGTTACTCATTTCATTATCATTTTTTTCATTTTAATGGTGATTTTTGTTGTTTTGGAAATGTGAAAAGTGCTGCAAACATATGAATATCAAACATATGCTTTGTCAACTTCCTCGTCTTCTCTTGTTACTGAGTGATATAGCTGATTTCTTTTAAGAACAAATCCCAAATGTTGATGTGAAGCAGCCATGCCCCTGAACATGCTCAAGTGGTTCTTATCCTTGTCTTTTACCATCTAATAAATTAAAACATGATGAAGTCCCTTGTATTCTCCTGTGACAGAGCTATTAATTTACTAACAGACTTTGCAAAAATTGATGCCAAGCAGGCAACAGGCAATGCACAAATCGTATCTAAGTTGATAATCTAACAGGTTAGATAAGAAAAGAGACACAAATCATAGCTAAATTAACCATCTGACAGGACAGCTAAGCAAATAGACACATCAGTGACCGGATTTTGGAAATTTTCGGGTTTCCGATGATTTTTTTTAATATTTTTTTTAATTAAATCAACCGAAGTTGGTCGAATTTAAAATTGTATATTTGACCATATACGGTCGAATTTAACTTTTTGGCGGGCCTTTTAAATTTTCCAAAAAATTTAATTTTTTGGGCGGGATTTTCAAATTTCAATTGAAAATTTAAATTTGACCGTCTTTGGTCGAATTTGCCCAGTCGAATTTAAGCGGTACTATTTATCCAGTCGTAATTGGTCGGCCGAATTTAGTTAAATACGACCGAACTTCTAAATTCGACTCCCTTTATTACAACCGATTCAAAATCGGTCGAAATTAAGTAAATTCGACCTCGCCCAATCAAATTAAGCTAAATTCGACCGATTTTTTTCGGTTTAATTTAGTCTTTTTTCTTGTAGTGAACAAAGCATTTAACTTGTTGTTGTTACAAGGGAAGTGTGTCTTGCTATTATGTTATCAAGTCTTTCCTCGATAATTAGATCAAGTGATGCTCTCAGACCAGATAAAAGTTGAATGGAAGGAGTACAAAATCTCCTGTTCAATTTGTTTCCCCTTTTTGGCTCTCATTGCATAAGCAACTCATGACTTCTTGTTTATATATAAAAATAATAAATAAGACTCTCTGTTAGGATGGTTAGGAGGGTAACATATATTTCAACATATAAAGTGAATTCAATAATTATTGTAGCTTGCTAGAATCAATAATATATGATCACATTTTGTGTAATACAACTTATGTATTATAAACACTATGAGATATTGTTGCTTGTGAATTTTCGCACATAAAATCATATAATAACGCTATGTTAAATCGTAGAAATATATAAAAACACTTTCCAAGATAATCAAAAATTAATAACTTGTCGTTCTTTGAGAACAACTTTGTCATCAATATCACCAACACCAAGAAAATGCTTGATGTACCATTGCATCATCATTCTTTGGAGCAGACCTTGACGCTTAATGATATATAATGATATTGCTAAATGGTAAGATTTTCTCCAAAAACTTTATCAAAATATCCCCAATTTATTTTTGTTCCTCTATAAGAGAATGGTAATGTGTGATATGATAGCTGAGTAAGGGTATTTGATTTCTTAAAACTTAAATCTAATAAACATGGTTAACAATATGGAAATTAAAATTAATCTAAATTTAAAATAAATAAGAAAATAGTAGAGATGTTAGAAACATTACAATTTTCCTGGTATGCTTGTGGATTATAGAGTGTTGTATACATGTATGTCTCCATACATGGAGGCTCTAATTTTTTATAATGTAGTACTTTGTAATGGAAAATTTGATCAAAATTAAAGAGTGGTTATTAATTAGAGAGACAAATTGTGGTCAATTTAGTTTTACGTACACATATTTCTCAACAAATCAATTCAATGTTAAAATCCTTTTTATCCATATAATTAACAAATTGAGTTCTAGTGGCGGATACTTGAATCTGGTACATGATAAATAGGAGAGAATAAAGTGTACCAAAGTTTTTTAAGTTGTAAAAGAGAACTTTAATCGTTATATCAATAAATCTCCATTCCAGCCTATCTTATTCCTTAAAATATCAATTCTTAGCCCAGCCACGGCCTTTTTTCCCTTGTGACTTCAAATGCATTCATTGTATTATGAGCTAATAGCCTCCCTTCATTAAAAGCACTCTGTTTGTTAGACACTGTCTAGATTATACATAGTTTGAACTTATTCACCACCACCTTCGATAGTATGCGCATCACAACATTATAAAGATAGATAAGTCAAAGATCTTACATATGTTTTAGTTGTTTAACCATAGGAATAAGACATACAAGCCTACAATTTAGTTCCCTTGGCCCATGTCATGTATCAAAGAAAATCTGACAAAATAGAACAACATATCTTTTGAAAATATTTCAATACGTTTGAAAAATGCCGTGTTCGACCCATGTGGATCTAGTGACTTGTATTGATGCATGAAAAAGACTACATTCTTAACATCCTCCTCCCTAATAGGTACTATGACCTAAAGATTGTAAATAAAAATAAAAAAAGTTTACAAAAAGGGTAAAATTTGACACGACCTTAATCAAATAACCATATATCAAACAAAACGGTAAAATTTGACAAAAATTTAAACAACTTACCCGAGCAGAAACAAAATCATGTAAAGCCATAGGAAAAAACATATTTGTGTGTACTATCCAACTAAATCATAGTGGAAGATATGTAGATGTGCTGGCCATAACAAGGAATATCAGATATGCATGTCCCATAATTACAATATACCTGTTTGTCTTGTCGTGGTTTCAGTATTTTTGTTTATAACTATGAGCCAAAGCCAAAGAGACCAAATTGAGATGTTCCTTTAAACTCTGATGTTTTACCTTGAACAGAATATGCTTTTTTGATGAGTTGATTTGATCCATGTTTATGGAGAAACCACCTTGCAAAGAGAAAGTCAGGTACCAGGATTTGTAAATAACAATCTGAGAATCTCATATTGTAATTTAATTTAATTCTTTATCACCAAATGATAAGGAGTTGTCAAAAAAAGAGCACAAAATGTTTTACCTATCCAAGGGAATCCATGTTATAAAAGATGGCAACCTTTCCACTTTTGCTAACTTGATACATTTCCCTGTAGTAGGTAGCAAGGTCATAGTTGGAGAGCAATGTCCTCCACCAATACTATAGATGTCATTTTCTTCGTTATTTGTATTAATAACATATCGCCTCTCCATCGTTGAACTATTCTTGTTATCAACACTTGTGGTATCTCTTCTTTCAACATATTTGTTCTCACTTCCCGTAGCTCCGGTCATCTTCTCACAATTTTCTTTTATCTTTTTCTAAAATGAAACCAGTAAAAAAAATTATAAGATGTGAATTATAATAACACTTGCTTAATTGATTATTAATAAACAAGTATACAAACACCTTTATATGACCTAGGCGATTGGACACAAGTTTTTTATTTAACGAGTCAATATATAATAAAATATTTGAAAGTATTGAATTTCTTCTTTGTAGTACTTCATTCTATAAAGATTAACAAACTATCAGAACACGGAACAAACAAAAAGTCCAAAATACAAATTCTACTTTTACAACGACAAGTGATTCCTCACAATTTCATACCATTGTCATTCCAAACAAATCCCAATACAACTCAGAACTGATAATAAGACACGATTGACATATAAACATGATTTAATAAATAAACCCTAATTAACACATATTGTAACATTGATGAAAGATCCCAAACATAAAATAACATAGAAACAAAAAAGCAAGGAGGTAAATTCAACAATAACTAACAATAATCGATGAAATTTAATCTTCTCCTAAATTAAATTTAGTGCATTGAAAGAACTTTAGGAAAGATGATTTGGGGAAAAAATACATTCCGTTCAAGGTTTAATCTTTTCCGAGATTTAATCTTCTTGGAGCTTGAGTCTTTACAAAGATTTAATATTTAGTGTTTGAGAGAAATATTTCAGCAAAGATTTAATCTTTCGCCACAGTGGAAATTGTTTGACAGTTTTGAACAAGACCGCCTAACTTTTGGGCCCAAATCTATGATACACTGTAACGATTATATAATGTATTGCAATAACATGTATTTGTAACGACCTCAAAATTTTGTTGATTCAGTTGCAATGTTTTTAAAATCCCTTGTAATATACATTGAATCACCTTTCAACAACAACTTTGTTTAGATAGTTTTTAAAAATCTGCTTGTAAAAGCAATTATATGGTTTAGTGAACTAAACCTTGTATAACCATTATTCATCTAATGCCTGATTCTCCTACAGACTGGAAGCTATTCCTCATACATACCCTGATATACTCTGCTGATATTTATGAATTGCTTTATGCTCTGAAATAAATGTTTTATCATTGTTAATTATGATTCTATTTTATTGAATTACAATATTTATAAATATGGAACAGTTTCGTGGTCAGACCAGATTGGTAGTCATATTAGGCCAATGTGGTCCTTGGATCCAGTATAGAGAGCAGAGCTGTGTGCCTTGATCAGGGTTAGTGTTTCACTGATCAGCAACCTAACCTTGGTTTTAAACTTAAAAATGAATATCCAATACTTATAATTGCTTAACAAGGAACTTGGTTCCTATGAATCATTTCAACTGATCATTGTTTACACCTAGTTATTTTTATTATAACTTGTTGAGCTAGTTAGCTCACCCTTGTGAATCTGTTTAGGTCATTCTACATTTAAAATGGAAATTGTTGATAACGAGGATCCCCAGTCCAGTATACGATCTAGGATTCCCAGTTGAGTTGGATCGAGCTAGTTTGAGTTATGCAAGTTTGTAAGAATGATTTCATTTTCAGTTGTAAGTTAAACTAGTTGGGATTTGATATGACGTAATAAAAGTCAAGGTTGTGGTTGGTTTTCATACTTTCACCTATTGGGATCCGTGGTTGCGTAAATAAGGATAATTGCATATAATATTTCATATACAAGTTTATATAATATGTGTGTTGTGAACCCCAAACTTCTGACCCGGGTTTGGAGGGCGTCACAACCACCATCTACGAAGCTAAATCAACTACTAATATAACCTAATATATAACCAGTGCTACCACTAAAGCTACCAACAATGCTACCATAAATTGCCACTACTAAGACTAACCGATATACCACCAATGCTACCACTATGGCAACTAGCCATTCCACCACAAATACGACCACTAATCTATCACCAATGACAACACCAATGCCACTACTAAGACTAACCAATATAACATCAATGCTACCACCTGTAATACCATAATTAAACTGGCCATAAATGGAACAGCTTAAGCTAGCACGAACTTCAACACTAAGAACAATAATACCACCAATAAGCTACCAATACGACCACTAAACTACCACCAATGCCACTACTAAGACTAAACAATATAACATTAATGCTACCACATGTAATACCATAATTAAACTGGCCACAAATAGAACTAGTTAAGCTAGCACGAACTTCAACACCAACACCAATAATACCACCACCAATTCTCTTGCAAAGATTACCACTTTCAATGCCACCAATTGCACTAATAAGAGCTCCAGGACCAATGGCACCATCAATTCGAGCAAACCACTACTAATATTATCGTGTCTGGTACCACCAATGTAACCACTAAAGATGCTAGTCATGCTGCCACTAATCCCACTATTAAAACTACCCAATATACCACCAATTCTACAACCATTTATGCCATTATTAAAGTTACCACCACTGATACACCTTAAGTTAGCACGAACTTCACCACCAACAATCCCACCACAAATTCCACTCCTAAGATTACGACTACTAGTGCCACCAATTGGACTAGTAAAATTACTACCACCAGTGACACCACCAACAATATTACTATTGGATTAAAGAAAAACCATAACTCTGTCCTTTTCAAATTGTTATGGATCTATAGAAGTTACTAAGCAACGGGTTCTAGTGAGGCTGAAAATGGTGACCTTGCCTATTCATGTATTGAAAATATAAGTTCTTCAGACACTAAAAATTTCCCAAACAAAACCTACATCTCTATCAAAGTGATGAAGTTAAAAGGTGACGGGGCTTCGTGAGATGGAAAACTCCGAATATACGTAAACTTCATGTGTTATTAAGTCAACAAAGAGTAATTTAGAGTTATTTGTCATATATACATTAGAAAAATAAAAAATATAGCGCACATAGATCCACTTGTACTATCTCCATTTATATTTATAATATATATTTGCATGGTAAAAGTTAAAAAATAAAAAAGAAATCTTACACGGTACATTGATGAAGAGGAGAAATGGCAGGCACTTCGAGCATTTTCTTCATTGTTTTTGGAACTTGTTGCATGTAGTAAGAAAAATATAATTCTTGTGAAAATGTCTCTAAAGTAAGGTCATACATAAACATAAAATAAATTTAATAGTATAATTCAACAAATATGAACATAAAATATAAATAATATGTGGGCTTCTTTTCTATAATTTTCATTTTTTTCATATATTTTGTATTTGATTATTCATGAGGAACAAAAAAAATTAATACAAATGTAACTCATTTTTTTCTAACCTTGACATATAATATTGAAAGGATAATTCTTGACATAGATGTCATGTAAAAATAAATACAAGTGACATTCCATGTAAATCTACATACATATATACAAGGAAAATGGGATACTTAATTTAGTGTTTGATTTCTACCAAAAGTTTATGCAAATAACACATATGAAGAGAAAATGAATAAACAGGGAAATATAAATTATTACCTTAACTTTGTTAAACAATATCAATTCATGATAACCAGCAAACCTTATCCATTTAGTCCTCCACCAATTCATTTGATTAGTCCTCCACCAATTCATTTGGAGATGTGTTTAACCTTAGAGCACCAAAGCGCTCTTTTATAGAAAATAAAAATAACTCCAAAACCCTATTTCATGACCATGTACAAATTCATTTTGTTTGTAAGGTGGCGCCTTGTGCTGATATTGAGGTTTTACCTACCTTTTTAAAATCCTAGATTTTGCAGGCCCAATTGTATATCATGGGTTTCAATGAGCCCAATTTAGTTTAAATTAGTTTTTATCTTACTATCAGTTTCTTATTACAAATTCAAAAATTTTCTTTTTATAAAAATATAATTTAACAAAGTGTGCTCCATGTATTATATAAACTAATTGGCGGTTGATTTACAACCATAAATTAAGTGGTAAGCATTGTATAAAAAACTTAACTACCAATGACATTTTCTCAAAAATTTTAAATTTTATTTAGTGAAATTAGATATAAATTACCTACTAACCTCAACTAACAATAATATATATACTACTACAACCCTAACTAAGAATAATAGAAGTACTACTATCATACATTCAAGCCTTAAAAACCTCTCACAATAATTGAGATATTATTGGTCATGTAAAAATTAATATTACAATAACAACATTTAATCAAATTAAATTTCTAGAGGTATAAGATTGAATACCAAATTTGTGACAAACAAGTTATACTTATGGAAAAAAAGATATAATTTTTAAAAATATTTACTAATTTCTATGTTTATTTAAACATAGGAATTAAAATGAATGATAATATGATTGTTGATTTTTATTTTATTCTTAGTCAATTTGATTTGAACATGTAAAATGACAATATATTGTGGGTAACACTACATATACCATATTCATATACTGGTTAATTAGGAAAAATCTAAATTGGGAAGAAATTGAATGAGAAATGTAGGCTGACAGTGTCTAAGTATATAAGTTGTTTGACTTGACCATATGTACTTTAACATAATTATAATGAATATAAGTTGTTTCACAAGGTGGGTATGAAATGCACAGAGAATATTATTTTGTCAAATATATACCAAACTAGAATTCAATTATTTTTTTAAGATGAATAAAGAGGATACGTACAAAAGTTACTTCTAGAATTTCCTTTTTTGAATAAAATTATTAATATTAAACTTTAATTGAAAAAAATATTTATTTTAAAAAAATATGTAACATTATTAATTTTACATGAACAAAGTTCAAAAAACATGTATTATGGGATGAAGTATATTCTACTAAGTTTGCCCTAATATTTTAAGTAATTCATCATTTATATTGAGTTTGGTATGAAATGACTAATATGGCCCAATAAGCATTTTTTTTCTATATAACAAATAGTAGAAAATGACTAGTTAACTTCGTACTAACTTGTAATTTTTTAGTTATGATTTGAATCTACCGATTATATTAGTGTTAGAAAATATATATTTTTTAAAAAATATTTTAATAATCATGCAAAGTAATCATTTAAGCATAAAATTATAAGTTTCTAACTTCAGTTCAGATAATTTTATAATGAAAATATGTTTTCGACAAATAATTAATGCTTACAAAAATATATTAAAATTATTTAAATATCATTTACATTACTTATATTATGTACTTACCATTTTTTATAGTTCTTTGAGTAATTTTAATCCAAATTAGTTATTTGAATAAACATTTTTTTTTGCAAATATTTTAAGAAAATAAAAAAAATAATAAGATCACCAAATTCCGAGAAAAACTATTAAAAAAGGAGATCAAAATTTAAATTCAAAGTTTGTCAAATCCCAGAACATACCTCAATTTTTGTCCAAAGGCGGAACCTACAGATGTGGATGGGAATTGAGTTGTGATTTCCTGAAAATTAAAAAATTGCTTATAAAACTTCAAAAAATTTGGTGTCAAAAGTTGATGATATTAGTATATAACTATCACATTTTTTCCATTAGTATTTCATATGAGAGTTTAACAAAAATGACCTCATCAATATTTATTGATCTATACTTCTCATCAAGGTTGTTCATATTAGTATTTTTTTGATATTATAGCATATGTATTAGGATTCCTTATTGATTTTATCTTTATATTCATTGTGTAAGTGTGCAGTATATAAGCAGTATATAAGCAGAAATTAGGTTAACACTAGTGAATTTATTTCATCATACAATAACCTACAAACTCTCAAGATATTTGCTCATGTTGAACTAGATAATTTTGTAATAAGTTATTATTCAATAATATAAAAACTATTCTTCATTATTGAGTACATAATTGAATTTGATTGTTATAATTATATTGACCCCCTCTATAGGTAATTAAAGGCCTAAAAATTGATATCAAAACTTGGTGTTTATATAAAATCACTTTAAGATCCAGAAAATAATCATTAATGGCAGATAATGAAACTCAACAAAATTTGTGGTCACCATTAGCCATAAACCAAATCAACAACAATATGAGAAGATATGAAACCCTCAAATTTCCAATCTTGAAAATTAATAAATACCCTTTGTGGAGAAGACTATATGTCTTCATATAACAGATGGTGAATACTGGAACAGATTTATGATGGACCTCATTAACCCGTGAAACTGGTTGTTGCTATTGTGGTCAAGAAAAAAATGCAAAAGTCTGACATTTTTGCATATCAATCTAGATAGTGTGATGTCCCCTAGGTTTATTGGATGCAAAACAACCAAGGAAATTTGAGACACTTTGGTGGTTAAGTGTAAGGCACAACGGCTATCAAGAAGATTCGAAGGACAATACTCAATCACCGGTATGAGCACTTTGACTCAAAAGTTGATGAGTCTTTGTTTGAAATCTATGATAGATTTGAGAAATTGTTGAATGATTTGTCACTTGTTGACATAGAGTATGATCCAGCAAATTCAAACTTGAAGGTTCTTCTTGCACTCCCTCAAAAGTGTGACTTGAAAGTTATATCAATAAGGGATAAGTATGATCTTGAAGACACATCTCTAGTTGAGATATATGGAATTCTGAAACTAATGAACTGGAGATGGAGTAGAAAAGTAAGACGAAATGGGACAAGACATGTTTCTCTCAGGGTAGAGGAAAAACAAGAGAAAAATTTGAAAGAAAGAGTAATATCAAAATGAAAGGCCATGATTGTATAGTCTGACACTGAGTCTCAAATACTCATGATGACTTACAAAATTATTCAGGAACTGAAATTGATCATGGTAATGGTGAAGATATCCTACAAATTGATGCTCTTTTAGTTAAAAGTTTAGAAATATGGGCTACATAGACTTCGAAAAAATGTTTTTGAAAAAAAGGCTGTAGTTACTCGAACTTTACCATGACAAGAGGAATTAAAGGAAGAATGATCGCAAGGAGTCAAAGTATGGGAAAATTACAAGTCAAATATCAATTGCTATAATTGTGATGAAGTTGGACACTTTGCTGCTCATTCAGAAAGCCAAACGCTGAGAAGAAGCAAGCCTTGATCAGCAAGAAGAAGAATTGAAGCAAGTTTTGACCAGAAGAACAATTGGGATGATACATTAGAAGAGTACAAACTATGCTAACAAAAAATTGCATAATGTTGTGTATGTCTAACAAAGTAAATTTTATTTTATGTATGATTTACTTTTTTCTATTATAACGGGCTTTTCTTAATTTTAGGTAAAAGATACAAAATAAATTAATGGAGATTAAATAATTTAAACATTTATATTTTATTTTGTTGAATGATATTATCTTGTTAAACTAACACGGTTGAACAATCAACTTTTGGAAATTTATATGAATTATTGATAGTAAAGTCAATATTTATTTAAATTAAAATGATATCAATTAGTGTAAATTAGTTTTTATGATTTTCTTGCTAATAAAATATGTTAAACACATTATTGAGACGTACACTTCCTCAAGTAAATCACCGTTTAAAAACACTGATTTTACGTCGAGGTGATGTACTACCCATCCTTCTTTTGCAGCCATTGCCAACAACCGTATAGTTTCTACTCGTACTACAGGGGCAAACACTTTGTTGTAGTCAATTCCTCGTCGTTGTATGTAGCCCTTTGCGACGATGCGAGCTTTATGTTTCACGATATTTCCCTCTAAGTCCTTCTTAAGTTTAAAAACCCACTTCAACCCTATTGGCTTGTGTCCCGGTGGAAGTTCTGTAAAAACCTAAGTGTCATTCCTTTCAATGGTGTCCATCTCGACTTTCATAGTACTCATCCATTCTTTTTCCTTGCTTGCTTCTCGAAAATTTACAGGTTCTTCCACCTTTAACAGCATAAGCTCATCCAGCAATTTAATCACCTCAGTCTCACTATACAATTCATCAAGAGTTCTATACCTGTGAGGTCCACTTTCAGTTTCTGATTCCAAATTTCCAGAGGACATTTCCCTCTGGCTACCACCAGTTGTGTGTACCGAAGTTATGAACCCACGAGTCGTGTATGGTGGAGTTTTGAAACCTCCATCTTCACTACCATCTTCATTAACACTCGTTTCAACACTATCTTCTACCATGGTGATGTATCCAGGAATTTTCACCTCACATTCCCCTTCTTTCTCCAATATCCAGAATTCCTTCTCACGAAATACTACATCACGACTCACTTTTATTTTCTTTGTCACTGGATCATACAACCTACAACCCTTAGTCCCTGGCTGTCATCATAAATATATGACTCGTTTCCCGCTGTCATCCAACTTTTTAACATGTATAGATGGAACCTTCATGAACGCTACACAACCAAATACTTTAAGGTATCCCAAATCTGGTTTCTTACCTCCCCAAACTTCATACGGTGTTGTACAATTTAGAGCTCGTATTGGTAAACGATTAAGCATGTATATTGTGTGCCTTACCGCTTCCCCCCAATTGGTTGATGGCAACTTCGAGTCTTTTAGAAAACTCTGGACCATCGCCGCCACGGTTCTATTTCTTCTCTCGACTACCCCATTCTGTTGCGGGGTATACGGGGCTGTATATTGACGTTCAATCCCCATTTCTTCACAAAATAATTTAAATTCATTTGAGCAAAATTCACCACCTCGATTTGTCCGTAACATTTTTATACTTCTCTCCATTCTCTTCTCTACCACTGCCTTATAATTTTTGAACATTGCAAAAGCATCTCTTTTTTCTTTTGACAAATATACCCACATTTTCCTACTATAATCATCGACAAATAAGAAAAAGTATCGATTACCTCCAGAAGTCTCAGGTGTGATCGGGCCACAAATGTCTGCATACACTAGTTCAAGGGGCTTCTTTGTTTCAAAACTCGTATTTGCTGGGACCGGACTTCTTACCAACTTTGTCATCAAGCATCCTTCGCATTTATTCCTTGGTTGAATCAACTTCGGAACTTCATATGCTAATTTCTCCTTTGACATGAGTTCTAAGGCCTGAAAATTGACATGGCCGAGGCTTGTGTGCCATAGCCATGTATCTTCCTCAGTTTTTGAGAGTAAATACATAGGGCTACTATCCTCAAGGCTTATTTTGTAGAGATGATTTTCACTCCTCTTCACTTTCATCAATAGTCGACCTCGTTCATCATACACCCATAAATATTCTCCCTCCAATACAACCTTGTTACCAGCCTCCGAAAGTTGACCCAAACTAATAATATTATTGCACAAGGTAGGGATGTAATATACCTCGCTTAATGTCTTCTCTTCACCATTCTTGCATTTAAATGACACTACTCCCCTGCCTTTTATCGTCACAGTAGACCCATCACCAAACTTCACTTTTCCGGTTACACTTTCGTCTAACTCTTTGAATTTTTCCCGTTGTCCAGTCATGTGATTGCTTGCCCCATTATCCAGGTACCACACTTGTAAATCCTTGCGTCCCTCATTTTTCTCTGTTAGCTTTGGAATTACCATTTCATCATTTATCAGCATCATCTCCTTCACAGGTTCTTTGATCTCAACAATCAATAACGCTGTTTCATCTCCTTGGATTTGGGTGAGGTTCACTTCCTTTTGTGGTTCCTTGTCACGTCGTGATTTTCGGCACTCGTATGCAAAATGTCCAAATGCTTGGCAATTGAAGCACCTCATCCTGCTCCTATCACCTCCTCCTCGATTTGATTCTTTTCCCCGATTCTCACTAGGACCTCGATTCCCTTCTCTGGTTTTTTTCATCCACTCCTCACGGGTCAATAACAATTGTCCCTCGTGGTTTTCTCTCTTTCGACATTCTTCCTCTGTCAGTAAGAGTTGCCCTTGATTCATCTCACTTGTCCCACGCAACCGTTCTTCATGGGCCTTCAAAGAACCAACGACTTCTTCCGCTGACATCTCCTCCAAATTTCTGAATTGCTCCAGAGCAGACGCAATTTATAAAAATTTCGAGGGAACTGCTCTGAGAAGTTTCTTCACCATGTAGCTCTCTTCCATCTTCTCTCTTAGTGCTCGAATGTTAGTGACTAGTCCATGTAATTTCATGTAGAAGTCATCTAACTGCTCCTCATCTTTCATACTTAAGCTTTCAAATTCCCCTTTCAGCATTTGAGCCTTTGCCTGTCTCACCTTGTCTGCTCCCAAACTCATTGTTCTCACAGCTTCCCAAGTCTCTTTCGATGTTTTTTTTCTGCAAGTGTCAACAACATCTCCTCTGAAATCCCTTGATAGATAATTGCCAAGGCTCGCTTGTTCGTTTTGTCCTCAACAGTCCCCTTCGGGTCCCACAAGCCATATGCCTGCATAATCACTTTCATCTTCTGAGACCAAGCTGCATAATTAGTCTTGGTAAGCATAGGATAACTCAGCCCAATATTTGTACTTTCTTTCGTCTTTACCTTCTGTTCTATCGTGTCTGAAAACTTAAGTGGTTACCGTGGCTCTGATACCAAGTAAAGCACTAAAACACAATATACACACACACATCTGCTTGTATTTAGAGTTGGAAGGAGATAAAACTTCTTAAATTAAAATAGATCAATGTACAAGAATAAATATGCAAGTACAAAGCAAGCTAAAAACTAGGCATACAGCTAAACAAACTCCTATCACTAACCCACTTTCATTATTCAGTTCCTACTAATATGCAAAAACCAAATGACCAAGTCTAATACTAAAATGCACTCTCAACAGCTATATTTTATTTAAATAAAATATGTTTAGATTAATTTAAATCCAACAGGGATTTATGATGGACCTCATTAGCCCATGAAACTGGTTGTTGCTATTCGTGGTCAAGAAAATAATGGAAAAGTTGGACATTTTTGCATAACAATCTAGACAGTGTGATGTCCCCTAGGTTTATTGGATGCAAAACAACCAAGGAAAAGTTGAGACACTTTGGTGGTTAAGTGTAAGGCACAACGGCTATCAAGAAGATTCGAAGGACAATACTCAATCACCAGTATGAGCACTTTGACTCAAAAGTTGATGAGTCTTTGTTTGAAATCTATGATAGATTTCAGAAATTGTTGAATGATTTGTCACTTGTTGACATAGAGTATGATCCAGCAAATTCAAACTTGAAGGTTCTTCCTGCACTTTCTCCAAAGTGTGACTTGAAAGTTATATCAATAAGGGATAACTATGATCTTGAAGACACATCTCTAGTTAAGTTATATGGAATTCTGAAAACTAATGAACTGGAGATGGAGTAGAAAAGTAAGACAAAATGCGACAAGACATGTTTCTCTCAGGGTAGAGGAAAAACAAGAGAGAAATTTGTAAGAAATAGCCATTTCAAAATGAAAGGCCATGATTGTATAGTCTGACACTGAGTCTCAAATACTCATGATGGCTTACAAAATTATTCAGGAACTGAAATTGATGATGGTAATGATGAAGATATCCTACAAATTTATGCTCTTTTAGTTAAAAAGTTTAGAAATATGGGCTATACAGACTTCAAAAAAAAATGTTTTTGAAAGAAAGGCTCTAGTTCCTCGAACTTTACCCTGATAAGAGGAATTAAAGAAAGAATGATGGCAAGGAGTCAAGGTATGGGAAAATTACAAGTCAAAGATCAAGTGCTATAATTGTGATGAAGTTGGACACTTTGCTGCTCATTCAGAAAGCCAAACGCTGAGAATAAGCAAGCCTTGATCAACAAGAAGAAGAATTGAAGCAAGTTTTGACTAGAAGAACAATTGGGATGATACACCTTACAAGAGTACAAACTATGCTCACAAAAAATTGCATAATGTTGTGTATTTCTAACAAAGTAAATTTTATTATATATATGATTTAACTTTTTTCTATTATAAAGGGATTTTCTTAATTTTAGGTAAAAGTTACAAAATAAATTAATGGAGATTAAATAATTTAAAGATGTATATTTTATTTTGTTGAATGATATTATCTTGTTAAACTAACACGGTTGAACAATCAACTTTTGGAAATTTATATGAATTATTCATAGTAAAGTCAATATTTATTTAAATTGAAATGATATCAATAGTGTAAATTAGTTTTTATGATTTTCTTGCTAATAAAATATGTTAAACACATTATTGAGACGTCATTTTAAGGATAAAATAAAGAACATGAACTCATAAATTGTTATGATAAAAACAAACACATTATTCTCAAATCTACTTACTCAAATTTACAAGGAAAATACAATATTGTAAAAAATAAAACTTAAATAATCATCATAAACATATTTATGTTTCCAAAATAAATTGAACAAATTAAATATTTAATCCTGAATTATAAAGTAACTTATATAAAATATGTAAATATCAAGATTAATGAATACTGATATGTCTTTTATAAAAAAATTCACAACATTAACAAATGAATAAGAAAATATTTTATATACTGAATATGAAAAAAAAATTATTTTATCTTTATCGCCTCCCAACAACACCTAATATTTTACAAAAAATATAAAGTTAAACAATTCGATCAAAATAATGAATAATTATCGAGGATTCAATTTAAAGTCCAATTATATTACAACTAAATCGACTAATTATTATTGACTCAATATTTGTAAATAAGGTACTTAATATTGATTAATGATATATAAAAATACATTATATTTAGTGTTAAATATAAACCAAAAAAATTTTGAAAAACTCTTATGATTCGATCTTAAGAAAGTCATATTTAAAAAGGCCCGAAACTGCCTGAACATATATTTTATTACAAAATTTTGCTTCTCTCCTAAAGAGAAAAATCTTGGATTAACTCAAATTTGGAATTTTAAAAATATCAAAATAATTTTTTTGATAGTTTTATTTTTCATCCAATTTTTTACACTAAAATATTTTGGGATAAAATTCTAAATCGGAAAAAATTCTACACATCTTTAATATATTTAAAGAAAAATTAACAAATGTACATTATTTTTCGAAGAAATGAAAAGTAATAAAATTAAGTTTTTTACATATATCTAATTCGGACCTGCTGTAATTTGTGCGATTATTGGGTCTCAAAATTTTGTATAAATTCCAAATTCATTATTTTTTTAGAAAAATTGATTTGATCCAAATTCTAAATATGTAAATTATTTAAGCCACGCTTAATACTATTTATTTATCTTTATTTAAATTATTAAATATTTATCTTTTAAGTTGAAATGAACATTTATCTTTTTTAGTTGAAATAAATTAGTCAATTAAAATATAATTATTATGTTCCCACTATGGCTTATTGGCTTTCCATTCTACCAAAATTTTATTTTTGTTTGCTAATAGAACCTATAATATTTCTCACTTTGTAAGTCAAGAGTTATTATTCTATTTAAGCAAGCAAAATAACTTCTAATTGGATCTATCTTCTTGTACATAGATAATTCATCAAGAAACTAACAATTTATGTTTTCAATAGAATTAGTTAGACCAAAATTCAAGACATGTTCCACTAAAACTAAGTCCTAACAACACTTTAAACACTCATTTAAACTTGATAAAATTTACATAAAAATAAGTCAACAAAGAAACATGCAAATCAATGCAAGAAGCAGTGTTTGAGATATAGTAAGTCTACTATAGACCACCTCACATAAAGCATGTTTTTTACATAGTATTTAGCATAAAATGATTTAGAAATAGTAATAGTTGCTGCAATCACTAATGGGGAATTCAGAGGATGGAATCATTGGCATGTTATTATTAATTCAGATCATGGAATACTTCGAAGTTGTACCAAGTAACCAACATCTTTAAGAATCATCTTCCGTACAAGACACCCTATATCTAGCAACTACAGAAAACACACGTAAGTTTATAGTTGAAAATTTATAAATATTTCTATGAATATACAATTTAAACTTAAAAGTGAATATCCAATTACAAAATTGCTTAACTAGAAACTTGATTTCTATGAATCATTTCAGTTGATCATTGTTTACCCTCGGTTATTGTTAGTTTAACTTGCTGAGCTAGTTAGCTCACCCTTGTGAATCTGTTTATTTCATTCTACAGTTAAAAAGGAAATTGTTGGTAACGAGGATCCCCCGTCCAGTATGCGAGCTAAGATTCCAGGTTAAGTTGGATCGAGCTAGCAGGAGCTTTAAGTTATAGTTTGAGTTATGCAAGTTTGTAAGCATGATTTCATTTTTAGCTGTAAGTTAAACTAGTTGGGATTTGGTACGACGTAATAAAATTTAAGGTTTTGGCTTGTTTTCATATTTAACCTGTTGTGATCCGTGGTTGCGTAAATAAGGGTTATTGCATATAATATTTCATATACAGATTTATATATTGTGTGTGTTGTGAACCCCAAACTTCTGACCCGGGTTGAGAGGGTGTCACAACCACCATTTCCGAAACTAAATCAACTACTAATATTACCTAATATACACCCAATGCTACCACTAAAGCTACTAACATTGCTATCACAATTTCCGCTACTAAGACTAATCAATATTTCAGCAATGATACCACTATGCCAACTAGCCATTCTACCACCAATACCACCACTAAAGATGCAAGCTATGCTACCACCAATACCACTACTAAGATTAACCAATATAACATCAATGCTACCACCTGTAATACCATAATTAAAGTGGCTATAAATGGAATTGCTTAAGCTAGAATAAACTTCACCACTAATACATATAAAATCACTACCAATTCTCTAACAAAGATTACCGCAACGTAACCATCAATGCCACCAAATCCACTACTAATATTATCATTTCACGTACCACCAATGTAACCACTAAAGGTGCTAGTCATGCTACTACCAATGCAACGATACCACCAATGATACTACCACTGATGCCATTATTAAAGTTATCACCAATGATACTCCGTAAGGTAGCATAAACTTTACCACCAACAATCCCACCACCAATTCCACTCCTAAGATTACGACTTCTAGTACCACCAATTGGACTAGTAAAATTACCACCACCAATGACACCGCCAACAATATTACTACTGGATTTGAGAAAAACTTATAACTCTATACTTTTCGAATTGTTACCGATCTATAGTAGTTACATTAGGAATGGGTTCTAGTGAGGCTGAAAATGGTGACCCTACCTATTAATGTATTGAAAATATAAGTTCTTACACCACTAAAAAATTTTCACAAAAACCCTACATCTCTATCAAGTAAGAAATCTCATTTTCAATCATGTGTCTTGTGAAATTAAGTTAAAAAGTGACGCAGCTTTGTGAGATGGGAAACGCCATATATAAGTAAATTTCGTGTGTTATTAGGTAACATAAAGTAATTTAGAGTGGTTTGTCATATATACATTAGAAAAATAAAAAACATACCCCACATAGATCCACTTGTACTATGTGCATTTATATTTATGATATATATTGGCATGGTAAAAGTTAAAAAATAACAAAGAAACCTTACATGGTAGATTGATGAAGAGGAGAAAGGGAAGGGACTTTTAGCATTTTCTTCATTGTTTTTGGAACTTGTTGCAAGTAGTAAGAAAAATATAATTCTTGTGCAAATTCTCTAAAGTAAGGTCACACACAAACATAAAATAAATTGAATAGTATAATTCAACAAATATGAACATAAAATATAAATAATGTGTGGGCTTCTTTTTTTTAAATTTTCATTTTTTAATATATCATGTATTTGATTATTTATGAGGAACAAAAATATTAATACAAATGTAAGTGAATTTTTTTCTAACTTTGACATATAATATTGAACGGATAATTCTTGACATCAAGGTCGGTAAATTTACTTACATATATAAAAGGAAAATGGGATATTATTATAGTATTTGATATTTACCAAAAGTTTTTGCAAAAAACACATATGAAAGGAAAATGAAGAAACGGGGAAATATAAATTATTACTTTAATCTTGTTAAACAACATCAATTCATGATAACCTCTAAACCTTATTCGCTTAGTCCCCCACCAGTTCATTTGATTAGTCCTCCACCAATTCATTTAAAGATGTGTTTAACCTTACTCCAAAACACTTTTTCATAGAGAATACAAATAACTCCAAAACACTATTTCATGGCCCCCTTTACCTATATTAGGGTTTTACCTACCTTTTTATATCCTTTATTTTGCAGGCAAAATTGTATATAATTGTTTCAATTGGCCCAATATAGTTTAAATTGTTTTTTTTCTTAGTATTAATTTCTTATTACAAATTTCAATTTTTTTCTTTTTATAGAAATATAATTTAACAAAGTCTACTCCATGTATTATATAAACTAATTGGATATTGATTTACAAGCATAGGTAAACAAGCAATACTATAATTTATTTTATATTGTAAATAAAATGAGTTTCTATAAATTAAGTGGTAAGCATTGTATAAAAAACTTAACTTGAAAATGACATTTTCTCGAGAGTTTTAAATTTTATTTAGTGAAATTATATATAAACTGCCTACTCACCTAAACTAACAATAATATATGTACTACTACAACCCTAACTAACAATAATAGAAGTACTATTATAATAGATTCAACTCTAAAAAACTCTCACAATTATTAGAAAATTAATTGTCATGCACAAATTAATATTACCGTAACAACATTTAATCAAATTAAATTTTTAGAGGTATAAGATATCATAGTATTTAGCATAAAATGATTTAGAAATAGTTGGTGCAATCACTAATGGGTAATTCAGAGGATGGAATCATGGGAATGTTGTTCTCCAAGTATGCAGAAGGTGCAGCAACCCCACTTCCAAGTTGTACCAAGTAACTAACATCCTTAAGAATCATCTCCATACCAGTAAGACAACCTTGTAGAATAA
This sequence comes from Apium graveolens, assembly GCF_009905375.1. Taxonomy (NCBI): domain Eukaryota; kingdom Viridiplantae; phylum Streptophyta; class Magnoliopsida; order Apiales; family Apiaceae; genus Apium; species Apium graveolens. The sequence continues at coordinate 80,067 of NW_027420218.1, forward strand.
AAATTGTGATGGGCTTGTGCTTTAGATACAAAGTGTAGTGTTTAGCACATGGCTTGTATGGAGAAGAAAATAAAGTTGCTTCTCATTCCTTTTTATCAAACTGAATGAATATAATCTAATATATACTAGTCTAGACATATAACGTGATATCTAAAAAATAGCAACTGAACTTCCTAGCATGACTCCACTACTTCAACGTTCGTGATAATGCTGAAACTGAACTATGACCTGGTCTACAGTTACTGTTGTGCTAACCAACACAACGTTCACTAAGGCCTATACAATTTATTCAAAACTAATAAAACATAAATTAATAAATAAATTTAAGATTATTCCAACAATCACCCCCTTAATCTTAAATTTTATCATGAACTCATTTGGATTAGCCCGTCTGGCATTCATCCTAACCCGTTTAGCTTTCAACTTCTTTGTCCATATGGCACTTAAACTTAGCCCTTTTTGCTTTAAAAAAATTCTTCCCATCTGGCACTTCTATTTACCCATCTAGCACCTTTTATTTTGCCCGTCTGGCATTATTCTTCTGTCTATAATAATGCTGGCTCATCATCCTCGATCTTTGTAAGGTTCACTTCGTGTCTCTTCTCTCTTTCCCGTCGCGGTTTATCACATTCCGTAGCCTAGTGTCACATAGTATTACAGTTGTAACACTTTATCCTACTCTTGTCACAGAAAGAACTACCTTTAGGTCTTTGATTCCGAGATGTCAGAAGAAGTTGTCCATCTACGCTCTCAGACCTTCCCTTCATCCTTTTCTCGTAAGCTTTGAGATGACTAACTACCTCTTCAACTGTCATCCCCTTAACGTCTCCAAATTGATCCATGTTTGAAGCTATTTGAAGAAACTTATCCGGAACTGCACGTAGAATTTTTCTCACAACACTCGATTCTTCCATTGTTTCGCCAAGGACCGGATTTAGTCACAATCCCACTCAACTTCATACAAAATTCTTCAATTTTATCCGTTTCCTTCATGATTAAGGACTATAACTCGCCTTTTAACGTCTGTACTTTTGCTTCTTTTACTCTTTCCACACCCATACACATCATCTTGATCGCTTCCCATGCTTCCTTAGTTGTTTCTTTTTCAGCAATGGACAAGCAACACATCTTCGGGCACACCTTGATATATTGATGCAAGTGCCACTTGCACCGTTTTCTCATCCACGGCCCCCTTAGGATCCTTCTGCTCGATTGCACACCAAACTCCTTGCGCCTTCATGAAAACTTTTGTCTTTTGGGACCATGTCGTGTAATTGTTTCTCGTTAACATTGGATAGCTTAAGCCCACAAAACATTCTTTTGCTTTGGATGTTTCCATGATTTTATTTGTGTGCTTGGGTTGATATTTAGGCATACAGGAACCTAACCATTATGCTCTTATACCAAGTGTAGAAAAAAAATTGTGATGGGCTTGTGCTTTAGATGCAAAGTGCAGTGTTTAGCACATGCTTGCTGTGTATGGAGAAGAAAATAAAGCTGCTTCTCATTCCTTGTTATCAAACTGAATACATACAATCTAATATATACTAGTCTAGACATATAACGTGATATCTAAAAGATAGCAACTGAACTTCCTAGCATGACTCCACTACTTCAACTTCCCTGATAATGTTGAAACTGAACTATGACCTAGTGTACAGTTACTGCTGTGCTAACCAACACAACGTTCAATAAGGCCTATACAATTTATTCAAAAGTAATAAAACTCATATTAATAACTAAATTTAAGATTATTCCAGCAAGCCTATCACTTGCAACTATAGAAAACACCTGTAAGTTTATAGTAGAATATTTATAAATATTTCATTGTTTTTCGAAATGGTTAGTAAGAGGTAAATAAGGAGAATATTTATAACTTGTCTGGTTTATGAGTGATTGTGTGGCCTTAGAAAAAAGAAGTAGGATACAAGGTTATGGCTCATATTATGAATTTGACATAGTTTTGTTAAAGCTTCTCAAAGAGAATTGTAGAACTAACATATTTTACTATTAATCTTGTCTCTGGTCAATATGTAGATGAAACAAATTTTGTAACATTGTATAAAAGAAATGACAATATGCCTCATTTAGATTTCTCACATGATCTATCCTTGAATCCTTTCATGCTACTTTATTAAGTCCAAGCCATAAGATCGAGTTGTATCATTCTATGCCCTTCTAATAACCTCTGAACTATCAATGTATGCAGGTACCATAACCGCAGTAATAATATGACTAATATGACTTAACCGTTCATCTTTCCCAGTGCAGTTTTCAGCCCCCAGGCCTCCACAATAAACCTGTGATATGAACATATAGTCACACAATATCCAAAAATGTAAAATAAAGATCAGCACAGAATAATCCGATTCTTAAAATTCTGTAAGCAATTAGATGATGAAATAAAAATCGACTACAATTAAAATTGTTGCACTTGTAATTCTCAAATCATCTATAAACTGAACTGGTGTGTAATATTTACATTGTATCTACGAATAAAGGTTTCAACATGTTTCTACTTTCTATGCATCTCACAAAGAATACATAATCAAACAAAAAGTATTTTCAGTGTTTTGCTTAAGCTGCATATAAGAACAAAAATTAATAACAAAGCTTAAGCTGCATACAAGTGTTTCTACTTGTTGTTGTTGCAAGGGGAGTGTGCCTTGCTATTACCTTATCAAGTCTTTCCTCGATAATTAGATCAAGTGATTCTCTGAGACCAGATAAAAGTTGAATGGAACGAGTACAAAATCTCGTGTTCAATTTGTTTCACCTTTTTCGCTCTCATTGCATAAGCAACTCATGACTTCTTGTTAATATATAAAAATAATATATAAGACTCTGTGTTAGGAGGGTTAGGAGGGTCAGATATATTTCAACATATAAATTGAATTCAATAATTATTTTAGTATGCTAGAATCAAGAATATATGTTCACATTTTGTGTAATACAACTTATGTATTATAGCCACTATCAGATATTTTCGCTTATGAATTTTTGAACATAAAATCATATAATAACGCTATGTTAAATCGTATAAATATATAAAAACACTTTCCAAGATATCCCCAATTTATTTAAGTTCCTCTATAAGAAATCAGTGTTTTCGCTTAATGATATATAATGATATCGCTAAATGGTAAGGTTTTCTCCAAAAACTTTATCAAAATATCCCCAATTTATTTAAGTTCCTCTATAAGAGAATGATAATGTGTGTTATGATAGTTGAGTAATGGTATTTGATTTCTTAAACCTTAAATCGAATAAACATGGTTAACAATATGGAAATTAAAATTAATCTAAATTTAAAATAAATAAGAAAATAGTAGAGATGATAGAAACATTACAATTTTCCTGGTATGCTGGTGGATTATAGAGTGTTGTATACATGTATTTCTCAATACATGGAGGCTCTAATTTTTTATAATGTAGTACTTTGCAATGGAGAAATTTGATCAAAATTAAAGAGTGGTTATTAATTAGAGAGACACGTTGTGTTCAATTTAGTTTTACTTACACATATTTTTCAACAAATCAATTCAATGTTAAAATCCTTTTTATCCATATAATTAACAAATTAAGTGCTAGTGGCGGATACTTGAATTTGGTACATGATAAAAAGGAGAAAATAAAGTGTACCAATGTTGTTTAAGTTGTAAAAGAGAACTTTAATCATTGTATCAAAAAATCTCCATTCCAACCTATCTAATGCCATAAAATATCAATTCTTAACCCAGCCACACCCTTTTTTCCCTTGTGACTTCAAATGCAATCATTGTATTATGAACTAATAGCCTCCCTTCATTAAAAGCACTCTGTTTGTTAGACATTGTCTAGATTAAATATAGTTTGAACATATTCACCACCACCTTCGACAATATGCGCATCAGTACATTATAAAGATAGATAGGTCAAAGATCTTCCATATGTTTCAGTTTTTTAACCTTAGGAATAAGACATACAAGCCTACGATTTAGTTCCCTTGGTCCATGTCATATATCAAAGAAAATCTGACAAAATAGGACAACATATCTTTTAAAAATATTTCAATACGTTTGAAAAATGCCGGGTTCGACCAATGTGGATCTAGTGACTTGTATTGAAGAATGAAAAAGACTACATTCTTAACTTCCTCCTCCCTAATAAGTAATGTGACCTAGTGATTGTGAGATAAAATTTAAAATTTTTTGCAAAAAGGGTAAAATTTGACATAAATTTAAACAACTTACCCGAGCAGAAACAAAACCATGTAAAGCCATAGGAAAAAACATATGTGTGTGTACTATCCAACCAAATCATAGTGGAAGACATGTAGATGTGGAGGCCATAACAAGGAATATCATATATGCATGTTCCATAATTACAATATACCTATTTGTGTTGTCGTGGTTTTGGTATTTTTGTTTATAACTATGAGCCAAAGCCAAAGTGACCAAATCGAGATGTTCCTCCATACTCTGATGTTTTACCTTGAGCACAAGATGCTTTTTTGATGAGTCGATTTGATCCAAGTTTGTGGAGAAACCACCCTGCAAAGAGAAAGTCAGGTACCGGGTTTTGTAAATAACAATCTGAGAATCTCATATTGTAATTTAATTTAATTCCTTATCACCAAATGATAAGGAGTTGTAAAAAAAAAGAGCACAAAATGTTTTACCTATCCAAGGGAATCCATGTTATAAAAGATGGCAACCTTTCAACTTTTGCTAACTTGATACATTTCCCTGTAGTAGGTAGCATGGTCATAGTTAAAGATCAATGTCCTCCACCAATACTATGGATGTCATTTTCTTCGTTATTTGTATTAAAAACATATCGCCTCTCCGTCCTTGAACTATTCTTGTTATCGACACTGGTGGTATATGTTCTTTCAAAACATTTGTTATCACTTCCCGTAGCTCGGGTCATCTTCTCACAGTTTTCTTTTATCTTTTTCTAAAATGAAACCGATAAAAAAAATTATAAGATGTGAATTATAATAACACTTGCTTAATTGATTCTTAATAAACAATTATACAAACACCTTTATATGACCTAGGGATTGGACACAAGTTTTTTATTTAACGATTCGATATATAATAAAACATCTGAAAGTATTGAATATCTTCTTTGTAGTACTTCATTCTATAAAGATTAACAAATTCTACTTTTACAACGACAAGTGATACCTCACAATTTCCTACCACATTCCAAACAAATCCCAATACAACTCAAAACTGATAATAAAACAGGATAGACAAATAAACATGATTTAATAAATAAACCATAATTAACACATAGTGTAACATCGATAAAAGATCCCAAACACAAAATAACATAGAAACAAAAAAGCAAGGAGGTAAATTAAACAATCATTAACAATAATCAACCAAATTTAATCTTCTCCTAAATTAAATTTAGTGTATTGAAAGAACTTTAGGAAAGATGATTTGGTTAAAAAATACATTCCGTTTAAGGTTTAATCTTTTCCGAGATTTAATCTTCTTGGAGCTTTAGTCTTTACAAAGATTTAATATCCAGTGTTTGAGAGAAATATTTCAGCAAAGATTTAATCTTTCGCCGCAGTGGAGATTGTTTGACAGTCTGTGTATTTTTTGTTTATTTAATAGACACCCGGGAAAACAATTTCAGCAAGCCCGAGTACAAGTTTTGAACAAGACCGCCTAACTTTTGGGACCAAATCTCTGATCTACTGTAACGATTATATAATGTATTGCAATAACATGTATTTGTAACGATCTCGAAATTTTGTTGATTCAGTTGCAATGTTTTTAAAATCCCTTGCAATAGACATGAAATCACCTTTCAACAACAACGTTTTTTAGATAGTTTTTAAAAATCTGGTTGCGAAATCAATTATATGGTATAGTGAACTAAACCTTGTATAACCATTATTCATCTAATACCTGATTCTCCTACAGGTTGGAAGTTATTCCTCATACATACCTTGATATACTCTGGTGATATTTATGAATTGCTTTATGCTCTGAAATAAATGTTTTATCAATGTTAATTATGATTCTGTTTTATTGAATTACAATATTTATCATGTTGAATTGTTATATAATTGGATAGGTTTATAAATATGGAACAGATTTGTGGTCAGACCAGATTGGTGGTCATATTAGGCCAATGTGTGCCTTTAATCCAGTATAGAGAGTAGAGCTGGGTGCCTTGATCGGGGTTAGTGTGTCACTGATCAGTAGCCTAACCTTGATTTTAAACTTAAAAATAAATATCAAATTCTAATAATTGCTTAACAATTCTAATGAATATTCAGTTGTTTTTATATATTATAACTTGCTGAGCTAGTTAGCTCAACCTTGTGAATCTGTTTAGGTCATTCTATAGTTAAAATGGAAATTGTTGGTAACGAGGATCCCCAGTCCAGTATGCGATCTAGGATTCCAGGTTGAGTTGGATCGAGCTGGTTTTATATATTGTAAGAATGATTTCATTTTCAGTTATAACTTAAACTAGTTGGGATTTGGTATGACATAATAAAAGTCAAGGTTGTGGGTGGTTTTCATACTTTAACCTGTTGTTATTTGTAGTTGCGTAAATAAGGGTAATTGCATATAATATTTCATATACAGGTTTAAATAATATGTGTGGTGTGAACCCCAAACTTCTGACCCGGGTTTCGAGGGTGTCACAACCACCATCTCCGAAGCTAAATCAACTAATAATATTACCTAATATACAACAAGTGCTACCACTAAAGCTACCAGCAATGTTACCATAAATCTCCACTACTAAGACTAACCAATATACCACCAATGCTACCACTATAGCAACTAGCCATTCCACCATTAATAGGATCACTAAGCTACCACCAATGCCAACACCAAAGCCACTAATAAGACTAACCAATATAATATCAATGCTACCACCTGTAATACCATAATTAAACTGGCCATAAATGGAACTGCTTAAGCTAGCACGAACTTCAACACCAACACCAATAATACCACCACTAAGCTACCAATACGACCAATAAGCTACCAACAATGCCACCACGAATGCCACTACTAAGACTAACCAATATAACATCAATGCTACAACATGTAATACTATAATTAAACTTGCCATAAATGGAGCTTCTCAAGCTAGCACGAACTTCAACACCAACACCACTAATATTATCATTTCTGGTACCACCAATGTAACCACTAAAGATGCTAGTCATGGTGCCACCAAGCCCACTATTAAAACTACCCAATATACCACCAATGATACTAGCACTTATGCCATTATTAAAGTTACCACCAATGATACTCCTTAAATTAGGACGAACTTTACCACCAACAATCCCACCACCAATTCCATTCCTAAGATTACGACTACTAGTGTCACCAATTGGACTAGTAAAATTACCACCACCAGTGACACCGCCAACAATATTACTACTGGATTAAAGAAAAATCATAACTCTATACTTTTCAAATAATTACAGATCTATAGAAGTTACTAAGAAACGGGTTCTAGTGAGGCTGAAAATGGTGACCCTACCTATTCATATATTGAAAATATAAGTTCTTCCGACACTAAAAAATTTCCCAAACAAAGCCTATATCTCTATCAAGTAAGAAATCTCATTTTCAACCATGTGTGTTGTGAAATGAATTTAAAAAGTGATGGGGCTTCGTGAGATGGGAAACTCGAAATATAAGTAAACTTTATGTTTTATTAGGTCAACAAAGTGTAATTTAGATTATTTGTCATATATACATTAGAAAAAAAAACACACCCCACATAGTTCCACTTGTACTATCTATATTTATATTAATAATATATATTGGCATGGTAAAAGTTAAAGAATAACAAAGAAACCTAACACGGTACATTGATGAAGAGAAAGGGAAGGCACTTGGAGCATTTTCTTCATTGTTTTTGGAACTTGTTGCAAGTAGCAAGAAAAATATAATTCCTCTGAAAATGTCTCTAAAGTAAGGTCATACATAAACATAAAATAAATTTAGTAGTATAATTCAACAAATATGAACATAAAATATAAATAATTCATGGGCTTTTTTTATATAAATTTTCATTTTTTTCATATATCATGTATTTGATTATTTATTAGGAACAAAAAAAATTAATACAAATGTAAGTGACTTTTTTTCTAACCTTGACATATAATCTTGAAAGGATAATTCTTGACATAGAGGTCATGTAAAAACAAATACAAGTGACATTCCATGTAAATCTACATACATATATACAAGGAAAATAGGATACTTATTTTAGTGTTTGATTTCTACCAAAAGTTTATGCAAATAACACATATGAAAAGAAAATGAAGAAACAGGGAAATAAAAAATTATTACATTACTTTGTTAAACAACATCAATTCATGATAACCTGTAAACCTTATCCACTTAGTTCTCCACCAATTCATTTGATTAGTCGTCCACCAATTCATTTGGAAATGTGTTTAACCAAAACACTCCTTCATAGAAAAAACAAATAACTCCAAAACACTATTTCATGGCCTATTTCATGGTCAAGAACAAATTCATTTTGTTTGTAAGGCGGCGGGCTTAGGCTGATATTAGGGTTTTACCTACCTTTTTAATATCCTATATTTTGCAGGCCCAATTGTATATCATGGGTTTTAATGGGCCGAATATAGTTTAGATTGTTTTTTATCTTAGTATCAATTTCTTATTACAAATTCAAATTTTTTCTTTTTATAAAAATATAATTTAACAAAGTCTGCTCTATGTATTATACAAACTAATTGGGTGTTGATTTATAACCATAAGTAAACAAGCATTACTCTAATTTATTTTGTATTGTAAATAAAATGAGATTCTATAAATTAAGTGGTAACCATTGTATAAAAAACTTAACTAAAAATTATATTTTCTCGAAAATTTTAAATTTTATTTAGTGAAATTATATATAAATTCCCTACTGACCTCAACTAACAATAATATATGTACTACTACAACCCTAACTAAGAATAATAAAGTACTATTATCATACATTCAAGTCTTAAAAACCTCTCACAATAATTCATATATTATTGGTCATGTAAAAATTAATATTACCATGACAACATTTAATCAAATTAAATTTCTAGAGGTATAAGATAGCATACCAAATTTTTGACAAATAAGTTATAGGTATGGGAAAAATGATACAATTTTTAAAAATATTTACAAATTTCTATGTTTATTTAAACATAGGAATTAAAATGAATGATAACATGATTGTTGATTTTTATTTAATTCTTAATCAATTTGATTTGAATATGTAAAATGACAATATATTGTGGGTAACACTACATATACCATATTCATTCACTGGTTCATGGGGAAAAATCTAAATTGGGAAGAAATTGAATGAGAAATGCAGCTCATAGTGTCTAAGTATATAAGTTGTTTGACTTGACCATATGTACTTTAACATAATTATAATTAATATTTTTAATATTTTCAATTTTAATGAAAATTTATTATTTAAAATAATGCTTATATTTATAAACTTGTTTTGTAACTCAAAATTTTGAATAGACAAGTTTTCCAACAAATTTTGGGTCTTTTCACAAGGTGGGTATGAAATGCAAAGAGAACATTATTTTTTCAAATAGGTACCAAAATATAATTCTATTATTTTTTTAAGATGAATAAAGAGGATACGTACAAAAATTACTTCTAGAATTTCCTTCTATGAATAAAATTATTAATATTAAACTTTAATTCAAAAAAATAATTATTTTAAAAAGATATGTAAAATTATTAATTTTACATGAACAATGTTCAAAAAATATGTATTATGGGATGAAGTATATTCAATTAAGTTTGGGGTAAGATTTTATGTAATTCATCATTTATATTGACTTTGGTATGAAATGACTATTATGACCCAATAAGCATTTTTTTCTATATAACAAATAGTAGAAAATGACTAGTTAAATTTCATACCAACTTTGTAATTTTTTAGTTATGATTTGAATCTACCGTTATATTAGTGTTAGAAAATATATTTTTTTTAAAAAAATATTTTAATAATCATGCAAAGCAATCATTTAAGCAGAAAATTATAAGTTTCTAACTTCAGTTGAGAAAATTTTATAATGAAAATATGTTTTCGACAAATAATTAATGCTTACAAAAATATATTAATATTATTTAAATATCATTCACATTACTTATATTTTGTACTCCCCATTTTTTGTAGTTCTTTGAGTAATTTTAATCCAAATTAGTTATTTGAATAAACATTTCTTTTCTTGCAAATATTTTAAGAAAATATAAAAAAATAATAAGATCACCAAATTCTGAGAAAAACTATTAAAAAAGGAGATCAAAATTTAAATTCAAAGTTTATCAAATCCCAGAACATACCTCAATTTTTGTCCAAGGGGGAACCTACCGATGTTGGTGGGAATTGAGTTCTGATTTCCTCAAAATTAAAAAATGGCTTATAAACCTTCAAAAAATTTGGTGTCAAAAGTTGATGATATTAGTATATAACTATCACATTTGTTCCATTAGTATTTCATGTGAGAGTTTAACAAAAATGACATCAACAGTATTTATTGATGAATACTTCTCATCAACATTGTTTATATTAGTATTTTTTATATTATAGCTTATGTATGAGGATTCCTTATTGATTTTATCTATATATTGATGGTATAAGTGTGCAATATGTAAGCACAAATTATGTTAACAATAGTAGGTTAACACTGTTGCATTTATTTTATCATACACATAACCTAAAAGCTCTCAAGATATTTGCTCATGTTGAGCTAGAGAATTTTGTAATAACTTTTATTTAATAATATAAAAACTATTCTTCATTATTGAGTACATAATTGGATTTGATTGTTATAATTATATTGACCCCCTCTATAGGTAATTAAAGGCCTAAAAATGATATCAAAGCTTGGTATTTATATAAAATCACTTTAAGATCCAGAAAATAATCATTAATGGCAGATAATGAAACTCAACAAAATGTGTTGTAACCATTTTCCATAAACCAAATCAACAACAATATGAGCAGATATCAAACCATCAAATTTCCAATCTTGAAAATTAATGAATATCATTTCGGTAAAGTCTAGATGACTATATGTCTAGCTTAAACATTACAATACTTTGCAATGGAGAAATTTGATCAGAATTAAAGAGTGGTTATTAATTAGAGAGACAAATTGTGTTCAATTTAGTTTTACTTGAAATCAATTCAAGTAAAAAAGGAGAGAAGAAAGTGTACCAAAGTTTTTTAAGTTGTAAAAGAGAACTTTAATCGTTATGTCAATAAATCTCCATTCCAACCTATCTTATGCCTTCAAATATCGATTCTTAACCTAACCACGCCCTTTTTTCCCTTGTGACTTCAAATGCAATCATTGTATTATGAGCTAATAGCATCCCTTCATTAAAAGCACTCTGTTTGTTAGACACTGTCTAGATTAAACATAGTTTGAACCTATTCACCACCACCTTCGATAGTATGCGCATCAGAACATTATAAAGATAGATAGGTCAAAGATATTACATATGTTTCGGTTGTTTAACCATAGGAATAAGACATACAAGCCTACGATTTAGTTCCCTTGGCCCATGTCCTGTATCAAAGAAAATTTGACAAAATAGAACAACATATCTTTTGAAAATATTTCAATACGTTTGAAAAATGTCGGGTTCGACCCATGTGGATCTAGTGACTTGTATTGATGCATGAAAAAGACTACATTCTTAACTTCCTACTCCCTAATAGGTACTATGAGCTAGTGATTGTGAAATAATAATTAAAAAAAGTTTGCAAAAAGGGTAAAATTTGACACGACCTTAATCAAATAACCATATATCAAACAAAATGGTAAATTTTGAAATAAATTTAAACAACTTACCTGAGCAGAAACAAAACCATGTAAAGCGATAGAAAAAAACATATTAGTGTGTACTATCCAACTAAATCATAGTGGAATCCATGTAGATGTGGAGGCCATAACAAGGAATATCAGATATCATGTCCCATAATTACAATATACCTGTTTGTCATGTCATGGTTTCGGTATTTTTGTTTATAACTATGAGCCAAAGCCAAAGCGACCAAATCGAGATGTTCCTCCAGACTCTGATGTTTTATCTTGAGCAGAAGATGTTTTTTTGATTAGTCGATTTGATCCAAGTTTGTGGAGAAACCACCTTACAAAGGGAAAGTCATGTACCGGGATTTGTAAATAACAATCTGAGAATCTTATATTGTAATTTAATTTAATTCCTTATCACCAAATGATAAGGAGTTGTCAAAAAAAGAGCACAAAATATTTTACCTATCCAAGGGAATCCATGTTATAAAAGATGGCAACCTTTCCACTTTTGCTAACTTGATACATTTCCCTGTAGTAGGAAGCAAGGTCATAGTTGCCGAGCAATGTCCTCCACCAAAACTATAGATGTCATTTTCTTCGTTATTTGTATTAATAACATATTGCCTCTCCGTCCTTGAACTATTCTTGTTATCAACACTTGTGGTATCTCTTCTCACAATTTTCGTTTATCTTTTTCTAAAATGAAACCATTAAAAAAATTATAAGATGTGAATTATAATAACACTTGCTTAATTCATTATTAATAAACAAGTATACAAACACCATTATATGACCTAGGCGATTGGACACAAGTTTTTTATTTAACGAGTCAATATATAATAAAATATCTGAAAGTATTGAATTTCTTCTTTGTAGTACTTCATTCTATAAAGATTAACAAACTATCAGAACACGGAGCAAACAAAAAGTCCAAAATACAAATTCTACTTTTACAACGACAAGTGATTCCTCGCAATATCATACCACTGTCATTCCAAACAAATCCCAATACAACTCATAACTGATAATAAGACACGATTGACATATAAACATGATTTAATAAATAAACCCTAATTAACACATAGTGTAACCTTGATAAAAGATCCCAAACACAAAATAACATAGAAACAAAAAAGTAAGGAGGTAAATTAAACAATAATTAACAATAATTCGACCAAATTTAATATTCTCCTAAATTATTTTAGTGAATTAAAAGAACTTTAGGAAAGATGATTTGGGAAAAAAATACATTTCGTTCAAGGTTTAATCTTTTCCGAGATTTAATCTTCTTGGAGTTTGAGTCTTTACAAAGATTTAATATTCAGTGTTTGAGAGAAATATTTCAGCAAAGATTTAATCTTTCGCCGCAGTGGAGAATGTTTGACAGTCTGTGTTATTTTTGTTTATTTAATAGAAAGCCGGGAAAACAATTTCAGCAAGCCCGCTCACAAGTTTTGAACAAGACCGCCTAACTTTTGGGCCCAAATTTCTGATCTACTATAACGATTATATAATGTATTGCAATAACATGTATTTGTACGACCTCGAAATTTTGTTGATTCAGTTGCAATGTTTTTAAAATCCCTTGCAATAGACATGAAATCACCTTTCAACAGCAACGTTTTTTAGATAGTTTTTAAAAATCTTGTTGCAAAAGCAATTCTATGGTATAGTGAACTAAACCTTGTATAACCATTATTCATCTAATACCTGATTCTCCTACAGGTCGGAAGCTATTCCTCATACATACCCTGATATACTCTGGTGATATTTATGAATTGCTTTATACTCTGAAATAAATGTTTTATCATTGTTAATTATGATTCTGTTTTATTGAATTACAATATTTATCATGTTGAATTGTTATAGAATTGGATATATTTATAAATATGGAACAGATTCCTGGTCAGACCAGATTGGTGGTCATATTAGGCCAATGTGTGCCTTGGATCCGGTATAGAGAGCAGAGTTGTGTGCCTTGATCGGGGTTAGTGTGTCACTGATCAGCAGCCTAACCTTGGTTTTAAACTTAAAAATGAATATCCAATTCTAATAATTGCTTAACAAGGAACTAGATTCCTATGAATCATTTCAATTGATCATTGTTTACACCCAGTTATTGTTATTATAACTTGCTGAGCTAGTTAGCTCACCCGTGTGAATCTGTTTAGGTCATTCTACAGTTAAAATGGAAATTATTGGTAACCAGGATCCCCAGTCCTGTATCCGATCTAGGATTCCCAGTTGAGTTGGATCGAGCTAATTTGAGTTATGCAAGTTTGTAAGAATGATTTCATTTTCAGTTGTAAGTTAAACTAGTTGGGATTTGATATGACGTGATAAAAGTCAAGGTTGTGGTTGGTTTTCATACTTTCACCTGCTGGAATCGTGGTTGCGTAAATAAGGATAATTGCATATAATATTTCATATACAGGTTTATATAATATGTGTGTTGTGAACCCCAAACTTCTGACCCGGGTTCGGAGGGCGTCACAACCACCATCTCCGAAGCTAAATCAACTACTAATATAACCTAATATACAACCAGTGCTACTACTAAAGCTACCACTAAAGCTACCAGCAATGCTACCATAAATTGCCACTACTAAGATTAACCAATATAACACCAATGCTACCACTATGGCAACTAGCCATTCCACCACCAATACGATCACTAATCTACCACCAATGCCAACACCAATGCCACTACTAAAACTAACCAATATAACATCAATGCTACCACCTGTAGTACCATAATTAAACTGGCCATGGATGGAACTGCTTAAGCTAACATGAACTTCAACACCAACACCAATAATACCACCATCAATTCCCCAGCAAAGATTACTCCTTTCAATGCCACCAATTGCACTAATAAGAGCTCCAGGACCAATGACACCATCAATTCCAGCAAATCCACTACTAATATTATCAGTTTCTGGAACCACCGATGTAACCACTAAAGATGCTAGTCATGCTGCCACTAATCCCACTATTAAAACTACCCAATATACCACCAATGCTACTACCAATTATGCCATTATTAAAGTTACCACCAATGATACACCTTAAGTTAGCACAAACTTCACTACAAACAATCCCACCACAAATTTCACTCCTAAGATTATGACTACTAGTGCCACCAATTGGACTAGTAAAATTACCACCACCAGTGACATCGCCAACAATATTACTACTAGATTAAAGAAAAACCATAACTCTATACTTTTCAAATAGTTATGGATCTATAGAAGTTACTAAGCAATGGGTTCTAGTGAGACTGAAAATGGTGACCCGACATATTCATGTATTGAAAATATAATTTCTTCAAACACTAAAAAATTTCCCAAACAAAGCCTACATCTCTATCAAGTAAGAAATCTCATTTTCAACCATGTGTGTTGTGAAATGAAGTTAAAAAGTGATGGGGCTTCGTGAGATGGGAAACTCCGAATATACGTAAACTTCGTGTGTTATTAGGTCAACAAAGAGTAATTTAGAGTTGTTTGTCATATATACATTAAAAAAATAAAAAACACACCGCACATAGATCCACTTGTACTATGTGCATTTATATTTATAATATATATTGGCATCGTAAAAGTTAAAAAATACCAAAGAAACCTAACACGGTACATTGATGAAGAGGAGAAAGGGAAGGCACTTGGAGCATTTTCTTCATTGTTTTTGGAACTTGTTGCAAGTAGCAAGAAAAATATAACTGCTGTGAAAATATCTCTAAAGTAAGGTCATACATAAACATAAAATAAATTTAATAGTATAATTCAACAAATATGAATATAAAATATAAATAATAAGTGGGCTTCTTTTCTATAAATTTTCATTTTTTTCATATATCTTGTACTTGATTATTTATGAGGAACAAAAAAAAATTAATACAAATGTAACTGATTTTTTTCTAACGTTGACATATAATCTTGAAAGGATAATTCTTGACATAGAGGTCATGTAAAAATAAATACAAGTGACATTCCATGTAAATCTACATACATATATACAAGGAAAATGGGATACTTATTTTAGTGTTTGATTTCTACCAAAAGTTTATGCAAATAACACATATGAAAAGAAAATGAAGAAACAGGGAAATATAAATTATTACCTTAACTTTGTTAAACAACATCAATTCATGATAACCACTAAACCTTATCCACTTAGTCCTCCACCAATTCATTTGATTAGTCCTCCACCAATTCATTTCTAGATGTGTTTAACCTTACAGCACCAAACCACTCTTTTATAGAAAATACAAATAACTCCAAAACCCTATTTCATGACCATGTACAAATTCATTTTGTTTGTAAGGCGGCATGTGCTGATATTAGGGTTTTACCTACCTTTTTAATATGTTATATTTTGCAGGCCCAATTGTATATCATGGGTTTCAATGGGACCAATTTAGTTTAAATTGTTTTTTATCTTACTATCAATTTCTTATTACATATTCAATTTTTTTCTTTTTATAAAAATATAATTTAACAAAGTCTGCTCCATATATTATATAAACTAAATGGGTGTTGATTTACAACCATAAGTAGACAAGCATTACTCTAATTTATTTTGTATTGTAAATAAAACGAGATTCTATAAATTAAGTGGTAAGCATTATATAAAAAACTTAACTTAAAATGACATTTTCTCGAAAATTTTAAATTTTATTTAGTGAAATTATATATAAATTCCCTACTGACCTCAACTAACAATAATATATGTACTACTACAACCCTAACTAAGAATAATAGAAGTACTACTATCATACATTCAAGTCTTAAAAACCTCTCACAATAATTGAGATATTATTGGTCATGTAAGAATTAATATTACCATGACAACATTTAATCAAATTAAATTTCTAGAGGTATAAGATAGCATACCAAATTTTCCACAAACAAGTCATACTTATGGGAAAAATGATACAATTTTAAAAATATTTACTAATTCCTATTTTATTTAAACATAGGAATTAAAATGAATGATAATATGATTGTTGATTTTTATTTTATTCTTAGTCAATTTGATTTGAACATGTAAAATGACAATATATTGTGGGTAACACTACATATACCATATTCATTCACTGGTTGATTGGGAAAAATCTAAATTGGGAAGAAATTGAATGAGAAATACAGCTGATAGTGTCTAAGTATATAAGTTGTTTGACTTGACCATCTGTACTTTAACATAATTATAATGAATATTTTTAATATTGTCAATTTTAATAAAAAATTATTATTTAAAACAATGCTTATATTTATAAACATGTTTTGTAACTCAAAATTTTCAATAGACAAGTTTTCCAACAAATTTTGGGTCTTTTCACAAGGTGGATATGAAATGCAAAGAAATATGTACCAAAATATAATTCCATTATTTTTTAAGATGAATAAAGAGGATAAATATAAATATTACTTCTAGAATTTCCTTTTTTGAATAAAATTATTAATATAAAACTTTAATTCAAAAAAATAATTATTTTAAAAAGATATGTAAAATTATTAATTTTACATGAATAAAGTTCAAAAAACATGTATATTCTACTAAGTTTGGCCTAAGATTTTATGTAATTCATCATTTATATTGACTTTGGTATGAAATGACTATTATGGCCCAATAAGCATTTTTTTCTATATAACAAATAGTAGAAAATGACTTCTTAAATTTCATACCAACTTTGTAATTTTTTTGTTATGATTTGAATCTACCGGTTATATTAGTGTTAGAAAATATATTTTTTTAAAAAAATATTTTAATAATCATATAAAGTAATCATTTAAGCAGAAAATTATAAGTTTCTAACTTTAGTTGAGAAAATTTTATAATGAAAATATGTTTTCGACAAATAATTAATGCTTACAAAAATATATTAAAATTATTTAAATATCATTTACATTACTTATATTTTGTACTCACCATTTTTTATAGTTCTTTAAGTAATTTTAATCCAAATTAGTTATTTGAATAAACATTTATTTTCTTGCAAATATTTTAAGAAAATATAAAAAAATAATAAGATCACCAAATTCTAAGAAAAAATAATTAAAAAAGGAGATGAAAATTGAAATTCAAAGTTTGTCAAATCCCAGAACATACCTCAATTTTTGTCGAAAGGGGGAACCTACGGATGTCGGTGGGAATTGAGTTCTGATTTCCTCAAATTAAAAAATGGTTTATAAAACTTCAAAAAATTTGGTGTCAAAAGTTGATGATATTAGTAAATAAGTATCACATTTTTTCCATTAGTATTTCATATGAGAGTTTAATAAAAATGACATCATCACTATTTATTGATGAATACTTCTCTTCAACATTGTTCATATTAGTAATTTTTTGATATTATAGCATATGTTTTAGGATTCTTTATTGATTTTATATTTATATTGATTGTGTAAGTCACCAGTAGGTTAACACTGTTGCATTTATTTTATCATACATATAACCTACAAGCTCTCAAGATATTTTCTCATGTTTAGCTAGAGAATTTTGTAATAAGTTTTTATTCAATAATATAAAAACTATTCTTCATTATTGAGTACATAATTGGATTTAATTGTTATAATTATATTGACCCCCTCTATAGGTAATTAAAGGCCTAAAAATTGATATCAAAACTTGGTGTTTATATAAAATCACTTTAAGATGCAGAAAATAATCATTAATGGCAGATAATGAAACTCAACAAAATGTGCGGTCACCATTAGCCATAAACCAAATCAACAACAATATGAGCAGATATGAAACCCTCAAATTTCCAATCTTGAAAATTAATGAATATCATTTCTGTAAAGTCCAGATGACTATATGTCTGCAAGTAACAGATGGTGAATACTGGAAGGGATTTTTTATAATGTAGTACTTTGCAATCGAGAAATTTGATCAAAATTAAAGAGTGGTTATTAATTAGAGAGACAAATTGTGTTCAATTTAGTTTTACTTACACATATTTCTCAACAAATCAATTCTATGTTAAAATCCTTTTTATCCATATAATTAAAAAATTGAGTTCTATTGCTGATACTTTAATAAAGTGTACCAAAGTTTTTTAAGTTGTAAAAGAGAACTTTAATGGTTATATCAATAAATCTCCATTCCAACCTATCTTATGCCTTAAAATATCAATACTTAACCCAGCCACACCCTTTTTTCCCTTGTGACTTCAAATGCAATCATTGTATTATGAGCTAATAGCCTCCCTTCATTAAAAGCACTCTGTTTGTTAGACACTGTCTAGATTAAACATAGTTTGAACTTATTCACCACCACATTCGACAATATGCGCATCAGTACATTATAAAGATAGATAGGTCGAAGATCTTACATATGTTTCAATTGTTTAACCTTAGAAATAAGACATACAAGCCTACGATTTAGTTCCCTTGGCCCATGTCATGTATCAAAGAAAATCTGACAAAATAGGACAACATATTTTTTAAAAATATTTCAATACGTTTGAAAAATGCTTCGACCCATGTGGATCTAGTGACTTGTATTGATGTATGAAAAAGACTACATTCTTAACTTCCTCCTCCCTAATAGGTAATATGACCTAGTGATTGTGAGATAATATTTAAAAAAATTTGCAAAAAGGGTAAAATTTGACGGGACCTTAATCCAATAATCATATATCAAACAAAACGGTAAAATTTGATATAAATTTAAACAACTTACGCGAGCAGAAACAAAACCATGTAAAGCCATAGGAAAAAACATATATGTGTATATTATCAAACTAAATCATAGTGGAAGATATGTAGATGTGGAGGCCATAAATATCTGCATGTCCTATAAATTATTACCTTAACTTTGTTAAACAACATCAATTCATGATAACCAGTAAACCTTATCCACTTTAGTTTAAATTGTTTTTTATCTTATTATCAATTTCTTATTACAAATTCAAATTTTTTATTTTTATAAAAATATAATTTAACAAAGTCTGCTCCATGTATTATATAAACTAAATGGGTGTTGATTTACAACCATAAGTAGACAAGCATTACTCTAATTTATTTTGTATTGTAAATAAAATGAATTCTATAAATTAAGTGGTTAGCATTGTATAAAAAACTTAACTAAAAATGACATTTTCTCAAAAAATTTAAATTTTATTTAGTCAAATTATATATAAATTCCCTACTGATCTCAACTAACAATAATATATGTACTACTACAACCCTAACTAAGAATAATAGAAGTACTACTATCATACATTCAAGTCTTAAACACCTCTCACAATAACTAAGATATTATTGGTCATAGTAAAAATTAATATTACCATGACAACATTTAATCAAATTAAATTTGTAGAGGTATAATGTAACGAGCGGAAAATTTACGTTGTATGATATCATATTTATAATAAAATATGTGTATTAATATGTCATTTATATGTGATTAAATGTGTTGAGTTATTAAACCTTAATAACTGCTATGTGTTACGTGTTATCTGTTTTGATCCAAATGTGTTTTGGACATTTATTGAGTGTTTTATTGTAACTTAGATATCTTATATCAAAACCCGTACAGCTCAATACCATGTTTTAAAAGCCCGTATTTCAAACAAAATCATTGGCCCTATTTTGCCAAAAATGCCCTATACCATATCGTTATTCTGAACCCCTAGACGTTTTACAAATTGACCTTTTTCGCGAAAAAACGGCTTTTCCGGGCCCCTTCGGGTACCAAAAACCCCACAAAAATCACATTTTTATTTTTATATGATCATGAAATTATCATATATCATTTTTCTTTGCATTTTTGTAATATTCACAATTTTTGGGAATTTTTAGCATTAATTTTGTATTTATTGGATATTTAAAAATTTAATATTAATACCCAAAAATTATAAAAATTGGGGCCAAATATTTTATCAGGAGTATAATTAGCCCCTTAATTTTATTTAGGGGTATTATTTTCATAAATATAAATATCATATTTGGTGGTAATTAATTAGTTAATTACAATTAAAAATCAGAAAAAATTAAAAAGAAAAGAAATTAGAAAGTGTGGGTGGGAGTTGTGTTCTTGAAGATCAAACGGTGATTGCAGGAGATTTACTAAACCCCTGATTTTGCTCGAGTAACCAAATTAATCCTCTCAAAGAAACGAATATATTGATATCAACAACATCAACTGAGGTTGGTTAAATTTTAAAATCGAATTTTGATGTTCTTGGCATGAATTTGATTTTGATTTTGAAGAATCGTTTGATTGTTTGATTGATGTAGTTAGATTTGTTTTAGTCCTAGGAGTGATTAGGTATTTTTATTTTGATTTTACAACCCCCAAATCGATATGTCAAGTTCTTGGGTTTACCTATTTTTGATTTCGTTTTTTTAGATTTATATATGTTTTTGCTCGTGATTGATGTTAGGAAGTAATTGTAGAAGTCTGTAGCTTCGTTTTGGCATAAAAATCACGTTGTTTGGTGTTGTAATCGTCGAAAACCATGTCGCCGGAGTTGGGGTTGAAGGTGGCCGGTTTCTGGCCTCGTTTTGGCCGGAGGAATCGAAGGGATGATGGGGTGATGTTGTTGACGATTTAGACGAGCACCTGGGAGTGTTACGAATCGTTTCCAGCCGAAATCGATTGAAACGGCTTTGAAATGGTACGCCGGTGAAGATGCCGGACAAACCCGCCGGGCGGCGACCGATTCCGGTCGTCTTCTCCAGTTTCTGATCATCTGCAAACCCGACCCGTTTGAATTCTTGAAGACCCGATTGGATTTTTTATTTGACCCGGTTTTGATCCCCCAAAACCCAAAACCAATTTCTGTTTCCTGTTTCTGAAATATTAATTATTTATTTATATTTTGTAAAATTAAAAATTAGTTTTGATTAATTCTATAAATCAATTAAAAAATCAGTTTTGAATTCTGAAAAATAATATTATTAATTTCTGAATTATTTTATTAATTATAAATTCGAATTTAATTATTTATCTAATTATTTATTAGTTATCTAATTAATTAATAATTAGGTAATTAATTAGTAATTAGGTAATTAATTAAAGATTAAATAATACGAGTAACTCGTATCTATGCGAATAGTGATTCGATAATGAGAATTATTATTCGAGCGTTAGTTATTCGAATAATATTGCAGTAATTGTTCGTATCGTATAATTAAATACCGATAATTAATTGATTAACGAATCATTTATATTCCAATAATAATATATTAGTTCGGTAGTATTCGAGAATAGTGCGTAGCTCGTATTTATACGAGTGTTTAATTGTTGAGTTGGTTTATAATTCGAGTAATTCGTAGTTATTCGATAAATAGCGTATCAGTTAATTAAATCGATTGATTATTTGTAAATAATCGATTTAATCAAATAAATAACGATGAGTTGTAAATATTTGCAATAAATTGTGATTAATCCTAATAATTAGGGATTAATTATTTTAAATTAGTAAATAATTATCTATTAAATATTTATTAGTTATTTATTTATTAAATATTTAAAAAGTGATTAATTATTTCGATAATCAGTCCAATAATGTTCGATAAATCATAACTTCTTCATTTTAACTCCAAAAATTATAAAAAAATTATTTTTGTCTTTGATTTTTCTTAAATAATTATTTAAAAATTATTTTGGGATTTAAAAATTAGCAATAATTATTTATATTGAATAATAAATTGAATTATCAGTGTTTAATTGATAATAATTCAACCGTTAGTCCGAATTGAGCGAAACGAAAGCCTGTTGACTAAGAAAAATGAATTCTTTTCACTAAAAATAATATGAAGACCTAATTTCTTCTCGAAATTAGTTGATTTTATAGATTGCTTGATTATCAGTCAAAATACGTACCGAGACGAGTTCAAAAAATTCCGGAAAAATGGGAAATGAAGCAGAAGGTGATCAACGGAGCAATCAGCGAATCGATTTCGATTCTAAAAATTATTTTAACTATAAAAATGATTATGCGCTTATGTGCTTATGTGTATTATGTGGTTAATCGAGTCTTACTTGTTTATATGTAATCTTCGAGTTGGTTATAAATGTATGGGTAAATAGTAGGAACAAATGAAGTCGATTTAAGGTACAACAGAAGTACAAAATGACATAACCAATCTATTTTGCTAACAGAAACTAAGCCAGCAAGGCAGGTCAAGTAGGGGATATACGGAAGTGATTTAATTGCAGTAAGTCACACAGAAGGCAAGTTTCTCCTCTATTCTATTCTTCCAGAATAGTGATATTCTCTTCAGATTCTTATTACATTTGCATTACTTTAACTCCTTTATTCATATCTCAGTTCGATTCTTGAATTATTCTTTTGATTTGAATTTATTATTCATATTCCAATTATTACTCACAGTTATTAATATATTCTGATGATTAGAATATATCAAAGTATATTAATTGTTCCGGTTGCTATTCCAGGGACTGGATAACATTACTTTTGGGGATTAAGGTTACTTAATCCTAAGGACCAGAATATAACTGGATCCTTGAGATGGGCCGTAGTGCCTGGGTGCCCGACAGGATCTATATAGTGAGATATAGATCTGCACTGTATCATGGCTGATCAGCAGGATATAGCTGCGAACTTGAGTCCAGTGTAGTTCATTTGTATTCTCCAGCAATGGCCTTCTTTTGATTCTTATAAAGCTATATCTTTGCAGATAAACCTGGGATACGGATTCAGTTATATTGCTTTAACATTGTGTATATTTGTAGACTTGTTGAGCAATTTTGGCTCACCACTTTTTGTTGTTATTCACCTTATTGTTTCAGTTAAGAAGGAATATGAAACCGGTCAGAACACGAGTGGTAAAGAAGCGGGTCAAGCCTCGGGATCCTCTTATACCCAAGGTGTTGATCCCTATCCAGGAAGAAAGCTTTTAGTTGCCCGAGCAGGTGGAGTGTTGATAGATAGTATGTGTGTTTGAATAAAAGCTGAACTTAGTTTAAAATGAGTTAGATAATGGTTTGTAATAAAGAAAGTTTGTGAGATTTTTAATGTTGGTTTGTAATAAAAGTAGTTAGTTGTTCTTTTTTTCATACTTTAACCTAGAAAGGTCCTGGTAGTTGTTAAAGGGTTTAATTTCATTTCTTTATTATTTATTAATAAGCTTGTACAGGTTGGGTGATTAGCTCGTAACCCCAGACTTATACCCGGGGTCTGGAGGGCGTTACATATAAGATAACATACCAAATTTTCCATAAACAAGTCATACGTATGGGAAAAATGATACAATTTTAAAAATATTTACTAAATGCTATTTTATTTAAGCATAGGAATTAAAATGGAAGATAATATGATTGTTGATTTTTATTTTATTCTTAGTCAATTTGAGTTGAACATGTAAAATGATAATATATTGTGGGTAACACTACATATGCCATATTCATTCACTGGTTGATTAGGAAAAATCTAAATTGGGAAGAAATTGAATGAGTATTGAAGCTGATACTGTCTAAGTATAAGTTGTTTGACTTCACCATCTGTACTTTAACATAATTATAATGAATATTTTTAATATTGTCAATTTTAATAAAAAATTATTATTTAAAACAATGCTTATATTTATAAACTTGTTTTGTAACTCAAAATTTTCAATAGGCAAGTTTTCCAACAAATTTTGGGACTTTTCACAAGGTGGGTATGAAATGCAAAGAAATATGTACCAAAATATAATTCCATTATTTTTTAAGATGAATAAAGAGGATAGGTATAAAAATTACTTCTAGAATTTCCTTTTTTGAATAAAATTATTAATATTAAACTTTAATTCAAAAAAATAATTATTTAAAAAGATATGTAAAATTATTAATTTTACATGAACAAAATTCAAAAAACATGTATATTCTATATAACAAATAGTAAAAAATGACTAGTTAAATTTCATACCAAGTTTGTAATTTTTTTGTTACCATTTGAATCTACCAGTTATATAGTGTTAAAAAATATATTCTTAAAAAAAATATTTTAATAATCATATAAAGTAATCATTTAAGCAGAAAATTATAAGTTCCCAACTTTAGTTCAGAAAATTTTATAATGAAAATATGTTTTCGACAAATAATTAATGCTTACAAAAATATATTAAAATTATTTAAATATCATTTACATTGCTTATATTTTGTACTCACCATTTTTTATAGTTCTTTGAGTAATTTTAATCCAAATTAGTTATTTGAATAAACATTTCTTTTCTTGCAAATATTTTAAGAAAATATAAAAAAATAATAAGATCACCAAATTCTAAGAAAAACTATTAAAAAAGGAAATCAAAATTTAAATTCAAAGTTTATCAAATCCCAGAAAATACCTCAATTTTGTCCAAAGGGGGAACCTACCGATGTCGGTGGGAATTGAGTCCTCATTTCCTCAAAATTAAAAAATGGTTTATAAAACTTCAAAAAATTTGGTGTCAAAAGTTGATGATATTAGTAAATAACTATCACATTTTTTCCATTAGTATTTCATATGAGAGTTTAATAAAAATGACCTCATCACTATTTATTGATGAATACTTCTCATCAACATTGTTCATATTAGTAATTTTTTGATATTATAGCATATGTTTTAGGATTCTTTATTGATTTTATATTTATATTGATTGTGTAAGTCACTAGTAGGTTAACACTGTTACATTTATTGTATCATACATATAACCTACAAGCTCTCAAGATATTTGCTCATGTTGAGCTAGAAAATTTTGTAATAAGTTTTTATTCAATAATATAAAAACTATTCTTCATTATTGAGTACATAATTGGATTTAATTGTTATAATTATATTGACCCCCTCTATAGGTAATTAAAGGCCTAAAAATTGATATCAAAACTTGGTGTTTATATAAAATCACTTTAAGATGCAGAAAATAATCATTAATGGCAGATAATGAAACTCAACAAAATGTGCCGTCACCATTAGCCATAAACCAAATCAACAACAATATGAGCAGATATGAAACCCTCAAATTTCCAATCTTGAAAATTAATGAATATCAATTCTGTAAAGTCAAGATGACTATATGTCTGCAGTAACACATGGTGAATAATGGAAGGGATTTATGATGGACCTCATTAGCCCATGAAACTGGTTGTTGCTATTCGTGGTCAAGAAAAAAATGCAAAAGTAGCACATTTTTGCATAACAATCTAGACAGTGTGATGTCCCCTAGGTTTATTGAATGCAAAACAATGAAGGAAATTTGAGACACTTTGGTGGTTAAGTGTAAGGCACAACCGCTATCAAGAAGATTCGAAGGACAATACTCAATCACGAGTATGAGTACTTTGACTCCAAACATGATAAGTCTTTATTTGAAATCTATGATAGCGGTTATTATAACTTGCTGAGCTAGTTAGCTCACCCGTGTGAATCTGTTTAGGTCATTCTCAAGTTATTGTTATTATAACTTGCTGAGCTAGTTAGCTCACCCGTGTGAATCTGTTTAGGTCATTCTACAGTTAAAATGGAAATTATTGGTAACGAGGATCCCAGTCCTGTATCCGATCTAGGATTCCCGGTTGAGTTGGATCGAGCTAATTTGAGTTATGCAAGTTTGTAAGAATGATTTCATTTTCAGTTGTAAGTTAAACTAGTTGGGATTTGATATGACGTGATAAAAGTCAAGGTTGTGGTTGGTTTTCATACTTTCACCTGTTGGAATCGTGGTTGCGTAAATAAGGATAATTGCATATAATATTTCATATACAGGTTTATATAATATGTGTGTTGTGAACCCCAAACTTCTGACCCGGGTTCGGAGGGCGTCACAACCACCATCTCCGAAGCTAAATCAACTACTAATATAACCTAATATACAACCAGTGCTACTACTAAAGCTACCACTAAAGCTACCAGCAATGCTACCATAAATTGCCACTACTAAGATTAACCAATATAACACCAATGCTACCACTATGGCAACTAGCCATTCCACCACCAATACGATCACTAATCTACCACCAATGCCAACACCAATGCCACTACTAAAACTAACCAATATAACATCAATGCTACCACCTGTAGTACCATAATTAAACTGGCCATGGATGGAACTGCTTAAGCTAGCATGAACTTCAACACCAACACCAATAATACCACCATCAATTCCCCAGCAAAGATTACTCCTTTCAATGCCACCAATTGCACTAATAAGAGCTCCAGGACCAATGACACCATCAATTCCAGCAAATCCACTACTAATATTATCGTTTCTGGAACCACCGATGTAACCACTAAAGATGCTAGTCATGCTGCCACTAATCCCACTATTAAAACTACCCAATATACCACCAATGCTACTACCAATTATGCCATTATTAAAGTTACCACCAATGATACACCTTAAGTTAGCACAAACTTCACTACAAACAATCCCACCACAAATTTCACTCCTAAGATTACGACTACTAGTGCCACCAATTGGACTAGTAAAATTACCACCATCAGTGACATCGCCAACAATATTACTACTAGATTAAAGAAAAACCATAACTCTATACTTTTCAAATAGTTATGGATCTATAGAAGTTACTAAGCAATGGGTTCTAGTGAGACTGAAAATGGTGACCCGACATATTCATGTATTGAAAATATAATTTCTTCAAACACTAAAAAATTTCCCAAACAAAGCCTACATCTCTATCAAGTAACAAATCTCATTTTCAACCATGTGTGTTGTGAAATGAAGTTAAAAAGTGATGGGGCTTCGTGAGATGGGAAACTCCGAATATACGTAAACTTCGTGTGTTATTAGGTCAACAAAGAGTAATTTAGAGTTGTTTGTCATATATACATTAAAAAAATAAAAAACACACCGCACATAGATCCACTTGTACTATGTGCATTTATATTTATAATATATATTGGCATCGTAAAAGTTAAAAAATACCAAAGAAACCTAACACGGTACATTGCTGAACAGGAGAAAGGGAAGGCACTTGGAGCATTGTCTTCATTGTTTTTGGAACTTGTTGCAAGTAGCAAGAAAAATATAACTGCTGTGAAAATATCTCTAAAGTAAGGTCATACATAAACATAAAATAAATTTAATAGTATAATTCAACAAATATGAATATAAAATATAAATAATAAGTGGGCTTCTTTTCTATAAATTTTCATTTTTTTCATATATCTTGTACTTGATTATTTATGAGGAACAAAAAAAAATTAATACAAATGTAACTGATTTTTTTTCTAACGTTGACATATAATCTTGAAAGGATAATTCTTGACATAGAGGTCATGTAAAAATAAATACAAGTGACATTCCATGTAAATCTACATACATATATACAAGGAAAATGGGATACTTATTTTAGTGTTTGATTTCTACCAAAAGTTCATGCAAATAACACATATGAAAAGAAAATGAAGAAACAGGGAAATATAAATTATTACCTTAACTTTGTTAAACAACATCAATTCATGATAACCACTAAACCTTATCCACTTAGTCCTCCACCAATTCATTTGATTAGTCCTCCACCAATTCATTTGGAGATGTGTTTAACCTTACAGCACCAAAACACTCTTTTATAGAAAATACAAATAACTCCAAAACCCTATTTCATGACCATGTACCAATTCATTTTGTTTGTAAGGCGGCATGTGCTGATATTAGGGTTTTACTTACCTTTTTAATATGTTATATTTTCCAGGCCCAATTGTATATCATGGGTTTCAATGGGACCAATTTAGTTTAAATTGTTTTTTATCTTACTATCAATTTCTTATTACACATTCAATTTTTTTCTTTTTATAAAAATATAATTTAACAAAGTCTGCTCCATGTATTATATAAACTAAATGGGTGTTGATTTACAACCATAAGTAGACAAGCATTACTCTAATTTATTTTGTATTGTAAATAAAATGAGATTCTATAAATTAAGTGGTAAGCATTATATAAAAAACTTAACTTAAAATGACATTTTCTCGAAAATTTTAAATTTTATTTAGTGAAATTATATATAAATTCCCTACTGACCTCAACTAACAATAATATATGTACTACTACAACCCTAACTAAGAATAATAGAAGTACTACTATCATACATTCAAGTCTTAAAAACCTCTCACAATTATTGAGATATTATTGGTCATGTAAGAATTAATATTACCATGACAACATTTAATCAAGTCATACGTATGGGAAAAATGATACAATTTTAAAAATATTTACTAATTGCTATTTTATTTAAACATAGGAATTAAAATGGAAGATAATATGATTGTTGATTTTTATTTTATTCTTAGTCAATTTGAGTTGAACATGTAAAATGACAATATATTGTGGGTAACACTACATATGCCATATTCATTCACTGGTTGATTAGGAAAAATCTAAATTGGGAAGAAATTGAATGAGAAATGAAGCTGATAGTGTCTAAGTATAAGTTGTTTGACTTCACCATCTTTACTTTAACATAATTATAATGAATATTTTTAATATTGTCAATTTTAATAAAAAATTATTATTTAAAACAATGCTTATATTTATAAACTTGTTTTGTAACTCAAAATTTTCAATAGGCAAGTTTTCCAATAAATTTTGAGACTTTTCACAAGGTGGGTATGAAATGCAAAGAAATATGTACCAAAATATAATTCCATTATTTTTTAAGATGAATAAAGAGGATAGGTATAAAAATTACTTCTAGAATTTCCTTTTTTGAATAAAATTATTAATATTAAACTTTAATTCAAAAAATAATTATTTAAAAAGATATGTAAAATTATTAATTTTACATGAACAAAATTCAAAAAACATGTATATTCTATATAACAAATAGTAAAAAATGACTAGTTAAATTTCATACCAAGT
Organism: Apium graveolens; assembly: GCF_009905375.1. Lineage (NCBI taxonomy): Eukaryota > Viridiplantae > Streptophyta > Magnoliopsida > Apiales > Apiaceae > Apium > Apium graveolens. The sequence continues at coordinate 109,722 of NW_027420218.1, forward strand.
TTGTAATTTTTTTGTTACCATTTGAATCTACCGGTTATATTAGTGTTAAAAAAATATATTCTTAAAAAAAATATTTTAATAATCATATAAAGTAATCATTTAAGCAGAAAATTATAAGTTCCCAACTTCAGTTCAGAAAATTTTATAATGAAAATATGTTTTCGACAAATAATTAATGCTTACAAAAATATATTAAAATTATTTAAATATCATTTACATTGCTTATATTTTGTACTCACCATTTTTTATAGTTCTTTGAGTAATTTTAATCCAAATTAGTTATTTGAATAAACATTTCTTTTCTTGCAAATATTTTAAGAAAATATAAAAAAATAATAAGATCACCAAATTCTAAGAAAAACTATTAAAAAAGGAAATCAAAATTTAAATTCAAAGTTTATCAAATCCCAGAAAATACCTCAATTTTTGTCCAAAGGGGGAACCTACCGATGTGGGAATTTAGTCCTCATTTCCTCAAAATTAAAAAATGGTTTATAAAACTTCAAAAAATTTGGTGTCAAAAGTTGATGATATTAGTAAATAACTATCACATTTTTTCCATTAGTATTTCATATGAGAGTTTAATAAAAATGACCTCATCACTATTTATTGATGAATACTTCTCATCAACATTGTTCATATTAGTAATTTTTTGATATTATAGCATATGTTTTAGGATTCTTTATTGATTTTATATTTATATTGATTGTGTAAGTCACTAGTAGGTTAACACTGTTACATTTATTTTATCATACATATAACCTACAAACTCTCAAGATATTTGCTCATGTTCAGCTAGAAAATTTTGTAATAAGTTTTTATTCAATAATATAAAAACTATTCTTCATTATTGAGTACATAATTGGATTTAATTGTTATAATTATATTGACCCCCTCTATAGGTAATTAAAGGCCTAAAAATTGATATCAAAACTTGGTGTTTATATAAAATCACTTTAAGATGCAGAAAATAATCATTAATGGCAGATAATGAAACTCAACAAAATGTGCCGTCACCATTAGCCATAAACCAAATCAAAGCAGATATGAAACCCTCAAATTTCCAATCTTGAAAATTAATGAATATCATTTCTGTAAAGTCAAGATGACTATATGTCTGCAGTAACACATGGTGAATAATGGAAGGGATTTATGATGGACCTCATTAGCCCATGAAACTGGTTGTTTCTATTCGTGGTCAAGAAAAAAATGCAAAAGTAGCACATTTTTGCATAACAATCTAGACAGTGTGATGTCCCCTAGGTTTATTGAATGCAAAACAATGAAGGAAATTTGAGACACTTTGGTGGTTAAGTGTAAGGCACAACCGCTATCAAGAAGATTCGAAGGACAATACTCAATCACGAGTATGAGCACTTTGACTCAAAACATGATAAGTCTTTATTTGAAATCTATGATAGATTTCAGAAATTGTTGAATGATTTGTCACATGTTGACATAGAGTATGATCGAGCAGATTCAAACTTGAAGGTTCTTCTTGCACTTCCTCAAAAGTGTGACTTGAAAGTTATATGAATAAGAGATAATTATGATCTTGAAGACACATCTCTAGTTGAGATATATGGAATTCTGAAAACTAATGAACTGGAGATGGAGTAGAAAAGTAAGACAAAATGGGACAAGACATGTTTCTCTCAGGGTAGAGGAAAAACAAGAGAGAAATTTGCAAGAAATAGCCATTTCAAAATGAAAGGCCATGATTGTATAGTCTGACACTGAGTCTCAAATACTCATGATGACTTACAAAATTATTGAGGAACTGAAATTGATCATGGTAATGATGAAGATATCCTACAAATTGATGCTCTTTTAGTTAAAAAGTTTAGCTATATAGGCTTCTAAAAAAAGGTTTTTGAAAAAAAGGTTCTAGTTCCTCTTACCCTAATAAGAGGAATTAAAGGAAGAATGATCGCAAGGAGTCAAGATATGGGAAAATTACAAGTCAAAGATCAAGTGCTATAATTGTGATGGAGTCTAACACTTTGCTCCTCATTCAGAAAGCCAAACGTTGAGAAGAAGCAAGCCTTGATCAGCAAGAAGAAGAATTGAAGCAAGTTTTGACGAGAAGAACAATTGGGATGATACATTACGAGAGTACAAACTATGCTCACAAAAAAATGCATAATGTTGTGTATTTCTAATAAAGTAAATTTTATTATATATATGATTTAACTTTTTCTTTATTATAAAGGGCTTTTCTTAATTTTAGGTAAAACTTACAAAATAAATTAATGGAGATTAAATAGTATAAACATGTATATATTATTTTGTTGAATGATATTATCTTGTTAAACTAACACTGTTGAACAATCAACTTTTGGAAATTTATATGAATTATTCATAATAAAGTCAATATTTATTTAAATTGAAATGATATCAATTATTGAAAATTAGTTTTTATGATTTTCTTGCTAATAAAATATGTTAAACACATTATTGAGACGTCATTTTAAGGGTGAAATAAAGAACATGAACTCATAAATTGTTATGATAAAAACAAACACATTATTCTCAAATCCACTTACTCAAATTTACATGGAAAATACAATATTGTAAAAAATAAAACTCAAATAATCATCATAAACATATTTATGTTTGCAAAATAAATTGAACAAATTAAATACTTAATCTTGAATAATAAAGTAACTTATATAAAATATGTAAATGTCAAGATTAATGAATATTGATATGTCTTTTCTAAAAAAATACACAACATTAATAAATGAATAAGAAAATTTGTAATATACTGAATATGAAAAAAAAATTATTTTATCTTTATCGCCTCAAAACAACACCTAGTATTTTACAAAAAATATAAGTTTAAACAATTCGATAAAAATAATGAACAATTATTGAGGATCCAATTTAAAGTCCAATTATATAACAACTAAATCGACTAATTATTATTGAATCAATATTTGTTAATAAGGTACTTAATATTGATAAATGATATATAAAAATACATTATATTTAGTGTAAAATATAAACCATAAAAAATTTGAAAAATTGGTCTGATTCGATCTTAAGAAAGTAATATTTAAAAAGGCCCCAAACTGCATGAACATATATTTAATTATAAAATTTTGCTTCTCTCCTAAAGAGAAAAAACTTGGATTAACTTAAATTCGGAATTTTAAAAATATTGAAATAATTTTTTTGATAGTTTTATTTTTCATCGATTTTTTTACACTAAAATATTTTGGGATAAAATTCTAAATCGGATAAAATTCTACACATCTTTAATATATTTAAAGAAATTTAACAAATGTATATTATTTTTTGAAGAAACGAAAAGTAATAAAATTAAGTTTTTCACATATATCTAATTGGGACGTGCCGTAATTTGCGCCATTCTTGGGCCTCAAAAGTTTGTATAAAATCCAGATTCATTATTTTTTTTTAAAAATTGATTTGATCCAAATTCTAAATATTTAAATTAATTACGCCACCCTTAACACTATTTAATTTATCTTTATATATTTATATGTCTTTTCTAAAAAAATACACAACATTAATAAATAAATAAGAAAATATGTCATATATTGAATATGAAAAAAAAATTATTTTATCTTTATCGCCTCCCAACAAAACCTAGTATTTTACAAAAAATATAAATTTAAACAATTCAATAAAAACAATGAACAATTATCGAGGATCCAATTTAAAGTCCAATTATATAACAACTAAAACCACTAATTATTATCGAATCAATATTTGTAAATAAGGTACTTAATATTGATAAATGATATATAAAAACACGTTATATTTAGTGTTAAATATAAACCATAAAAAATTTGAAAAACTCGTCTGATTCGATCTTAAGAAAGTCATATTTAAAAAGGCTTAATTATAAAAATTTGCTTCTCTCCTAAAAAGAAAAAACTTGGATTTACTCAAATTCGGAATTTTAAAAATATCGAAATAATTTTTTTGATAGTTTTATTTTTCATCCAATTTTTTACATTAAAATATTTTGGGATAAAATTTTAAATCGGAAAAAATTCTACACATCTTTAAAATATTTAAAGAAAATTTAACAAATGTACATTATTTTTCGAAGAAATGAAAATTAATAAAATTAAGTTTTTTACATATATCTAATTCGGACGTGCTGTAATCTGCGCCATTCTTGGGCCTCAAAATTTTGTATAAAATCCAAATTCATTATTTTTTTAGAAAAATTGATTTGATCCAAATTCTAAATATGTAAATTAATTAAGCCACCCTTAACACTATTTAATTATCTTTATTTAAGTTATTAAATATTTATCTTTTAAGTTGAAATGAACATTTATCATTTTTAGTCAATTTAATTATAATTATTATGTTCCCACTTTGGCTTATTGGCTTTGTATTCTACCAAAATTTGATTTTTGTTTGCTAATAGAACCTATAATATTGCTCACTTTGTAAGTAAAGAGTTATTATTGGTATTTAAGCAAGCAAAATACATTCTAATTGGATTTATCTTCTTGTACCTAGATAATCCATAAAGAAACTAACAATTCATATTTTTAATAGAATTAGTCAGACCAAAATTCAAGACTTGTTCCACTAAAACCAAGTCCTAACAACACTTTAAATACTCATTTAAATTTGATAAAATTTACATAAAAATAAGTCGAGAAAGAAACATGCAAATCAATGCAAGAAACAGTGTTTAAGATATAGTAAGTCTACTGTAGACCACCCCACATGAAGCATGTTTTTTACATAGTATTTAGTATAAAATGATTTAGAAATAGTAATAGTTGCTGCAATCACTAAGTAACCAACATCCTTAAGAATCATCTTCATACCAGTTGTACCAAGTATGCAGAAGGAGCACCAACCCCACTTCCAAGTTGTACCAAATAACCAACATCCTTAAGAATCATCTCCATACCAGTAAGACACCCTATTGCTTGCAACTACAAAAAACACGGCTAAGTTTATAGTCCAATATTTATAAATATTTCATTGTTTTTCGAAATGGTTAGTAAGAGGTAAATAGAGAGAAAATATTTATAACTTGTCTCATTTATGACTGATTCTGTGGTCTTAGCAAAAGGAAGTAGGATACAAGGTTATGGATCATATTATGAATTTGACAAAGTTTTGTTAAAGTTTCTCAAAGAGAATTGAGGAACTAACATATTTTACTATTAATCTTGTCTCTGGTCAAATATGTAGATGCAACAAAATCTATAACATTGAATATTAGAAATGATAATATACCTCATTTAGATTTCTCACATGATCTATCCTCGAATCCTTTCTTGCTACTTTATTAAGTCCAAGCCATAAGATCCAGTTGTATCATTCTATGCCCTTCTAATAACTTCTCAACTATCAATGTACGCAGGTACCATAAGCGCAGTAACAATATGACTAATATGACTAAACCGTTCATCTTTCTCAGTGCAGTTTTTTAGCCCCCCGGCCTCCACAACAAACCTGTGATATGAACATATAGTCACACAATATCCAAAAATATAAAACAACGATGAGCACAAAATAATCCCATTCTTAAAATTCTGTGAGCAATTTGATGATGAAATAAAAATCGACTAAAATTAAAATCATTGCACTTGTAATTCTTAAATAATCTATAAACTGAACTGGTTTGTAATATTTACATTGTATCTACAAATAATGGTTTCGACATGTTTCTACTTTCTATGCATCTCACAAAGAATATATAATCAAACAAAAAATATTTTCAGTGTTTTGCTTAAGCTGCATATAAGAATAAAGCATTTAACTTGTTGTTGCAAGGGGAGTGTGCGTTGCTATTACGTTATCAAGTGTTTCCTCGAATATTAGATCAAGTGATGCCTGAGACCAGATAAAAGTTGAATGGAAGGAGTACAAAATCTCATGTTCAATTTGTTTCACCTTTTTGGCTCTCATTACATAAGCAACTCATGACTTATTCTTTATATATAAAAATAATATGTAAGACTCTGTGTTAGGAGGGTTAGGAGGGTCAGATATATTTCAACATATAAAGTGAATTCAATAATTATTGTAGTTTGCTAGAATCAAGAATATATTATCACATTTTCTGTAATACAACTTATGTACTATAGCCACTATCAGATATTGTCGATTATGAATTTTTGCACATAAAATTATATAATAACGTTATGTTAAATCGTAAAAATATATAAAAACACTTTCCAAGATAATCAAAAGTTAATAACTTTCCGTTCTTTGAGAATAACTTTGTCATCAATATCACCAACACCAAGAAAATGCTTGATGTACCAATGGATCATGATTCTTTGGAGCAGACCTTGACGCTTAATGATATATATTGATATCGCTAAATGGTAAGGTTTTCTCCAAAAACTTTATCAAAATATCCCCAATTTATTTAAGTTCCTCTATAAGAGAATGGTAATGTGTGATATGATAGCTGAGTAATGGTATTTGATTTCTTAAACCTTAAATCTAATAAACATGGTTAACAATATGGAAATTAAAATTAATCTAAATTTAAAATAAATAAGAAAATAGTAGAGATGATAGAAATATTATAATTTTCCTGGTATACTCGTGGATTATAGAGTGTTGTATACATGTATTTCTCAATACATGGAGGCTCTAATTTTTTATAATGTAGTACTTTGCAATGAAGAGATTTGATCAAAATTAAAGAGTGGTTATTAATTAGAGAGACACATTGTGTTCAATTTAGTTTTACTTACATATATTTTTCAACAAATCGATTTTATGTTAAAATCCTTTTTATCCATATAATTAACAAATTGAGTTCTAGTGTCGGATACTTGAATCCGGTACATGGTAAAAAGGAGAAAATAAAGTTTACCAAAGTTTTTTAAGTTGTAAAAGAGAAGTTTAATCGTTATATCAATAAATCTCCATTCCAACCTATTATGAGCCCCACCCTTTTTTCCCTTGTGACTTCAAATGCAATCAATGTATTATGAGCTTATAGCCTCCCTTCATTAAAAGCGCTCTATTTGTTAGACACTGTCTAGATTAAACATAGTTTGAACTTATTCACCACCACCTTCGACACTATGCGTATCAGACCATTATAAAAATAGATAGGTCGAAGATCTTCCATATATTTTAGTTGTTTAACCTTAGAAATAAGATAAACAAGCCTACGATTTAGTTCCCTTGGCCCATGTCGTGTATCAAAGAAAATCTAACAAAATAGAACACCATATCTTTTAAAAATATTTCAATACATTTGAAAAATGCCGGGTTCGACCCATGTGGATCTAGTGACTTGTATTGATGCATGAAAAAGACTACATTCTTAACTTCCTCCTCCCTAATAGGTAATATTTCCTAGTGATTGTGAAATAATAATTAAAAAAAATTTGCAAAAAGGGTAAAATTTGACACGACCTTAATCTAATAACCATATATCAAACAAAACGGTAAAATTTAACATAAATTTAAACAACTTACCCGAGGAGAAACAAAACCATGTAAAGCCATAGGGAAAAACATATGTGTGTGTACTATCCAACTAAATCATAGTGGAAGACATGTAGATGTGGAAGCCATAACAAGGAATATCATATATGCATGTCCCATAATTACAATATACCTGTTTGTCTTGTCGTGGTTTCGGTATTTTTGTTTATAACTATGAGCGAAAGCCAAAGCGACCAAATCGAGATGTTCCTCCAGACTCTGATGTTTTACCTTGAGGAGAAGATGCTTTTTTGATGAGTCGATTTAATTTAAGTTTGTGGAGAAACCACCCTGCAAAGAGAAAGTCAGGTACCGGGTTTTGTAAATAACAATCTGAGAATCTCAGATTGTAATTTAATTTAATTACTTATCACCAAATGATAAGGAGTGTAAAAAAAGCACAAAATGTTTTACCTATCCAAGGGAATCCATGTTATAAAAGATGGCAACCTTTCCACTTTTGCTGACTTGATACATTTCCCTGTAGTAGGTAGCAAGGTCATAGTTGCATATCAATGTCCTCCACCAATACTATAGATGTCATTTTCTTCGTTATTTGTATTAATTACATATCGCCTATCCGTCCTTGAACTATTCTTGTTATCGATACTTGTGGTATCTCTTCTTTCAAGACATTTGTTCTCACTTCCCGTAGAACGGGTCATTTTCTCAGAATTTTCTTTTATCTTTTTCTAAAATGAAACCAGTAAAAAAATTATAAGATGTGAATTATAATAACACTTGCTTAATTGATTCTTAATAAACAATTATACAAACACCTTTATATGACTTAGGCGATTGGACACAAGTTTTTTATTTAACGATTCAATATATAATAAAACATCTGAAAGTATTGAATTGCTTCTTTGTAGTACTTCATTCGATAAAGATTAATAAACTATCAGAAGACGGAGCAAACAAAAAGTCCAAAATACAAATTCTACTTTTACAACGACAAGTGATACCTCACAATTTCATACCATTGTCATTCCAAACAAATCCCAATACAACTCAGAATTGATAATATGACACGATTGACACATAAACATGATTTAATAAATAAACCCTAATTAACACATAGTGTAACATCGATAAAATATCTCAAACAGAAAATAACATAGGAACAGAAAAGCAAGGAGGTAAATTAAACAATCATTAACAATAATCGACCAAATTTAATCTTCTCCTAAATTAAATTTAGTGAATTGAAAGAACTTTAGGAAAGATGATTTGGGGAAAAAAATACATTTCGTTCAAGGTTTAATCTTTTCCGAGATTTAAACTTCTTGGAGCTTTACTCTTTACAAAGATTTAATATTCAGTGTTTGAGAGAAATATTTCAGCAATGATTTAATCTTTCGCCGCAGTGGAGTTTGTTTGATAGTCTGTGTTTTTTTTGTTTATTTAATAGACAGTCGGAAAAACAATTTCAGCAAGCGCGCTCACAAGTTTTGAACAATACCGCCTAACTTTTGGGCCCAAATCTCTGATCTACTGTAATGATTATATAATGTATTGCAATAACATGTATTTGTAACGACCTCGAAATTTTGTTGATTCAGTTGCAATGTTTTTAAAATCCCTTGCAATAGACATGAAATCACCTTTCAACAACAACATTTTATAGATAGTTTTTAAAAATCTAGTTGCGAAAGCAATTCTATGGTATAGTGAACTAAACCTTGTATAACCATTATTCATTTAATACTTGATTCTGCTACAGGCTGGAAGCTATTCCTCATACATACCCTGATATACTCTGGTGATATTTATAAATTGCTTTATGCTCTGAAATAAATGTTTTATTAACGTTAATTATGATTCTGTTTTATTGAATTACAATATTTATCATGTTGAATTGTTATAGAATTAGATAGCGTTCTAACTATGGAACATATTCGTGGTCAGACCAGATTGGTGGTCATATTAGGCCAATGTGTGCCTTGGATCCAGTATAGAGAACAGAGTTGTGTGCCTTAATCGGGTTAGTGTGTCACTGATCAGCAGCCTAACCTTGGTTTTAAACTTAAAATTGAATATCCAATTCTAATAATTGCTTAACAAGGAAATTGATTCCTATGAATCATTTCAATTGATCATTGTTTACACTCAGTTATTGTTATATATTATAACTTGCTCAGCTAGTTAGCTCACCCTTGTGAATCTAGTTACGTTATTCTATAGTTAAAATGGAAATTATTGGTAATGAGGACCCCCAGTCAAGTATGCGATCTAGGATTCCAGGTTGAGTTGGATCGAGCTAGTTTGATTTATGCAAGTTTGTAAGAATGATTTCATTTTCAGTTGTAAATTAAACTAGTTGGGATTTGGTATGACGTAATAAAAGTCAAGGTTGTGGCTGGTTTTCATACTTTAACCTGTTGTGACTGTGCTTGCGTAAATAACGGTAATTGCATATAATATTTCATATACAGGTTTATATAATATGTGTGTTGTGAACCCCAAACTTCTTACCCGGGTTTGGAGGGCGTCACAACCACCATCTCTGAAGCTAAATCAACTAATAATATTACCTAATATACAACCAGTGCTACCACTAAAGCTACTAGCAATGCTACCATAAATTGCCACTACTAAGACTAACCAATATAACATCAATGCTACCACCTGTAATACCATAATTAAACTGGCCATAAATGGAACTGCTTAAGCTAGCACGAACTTTAACACCAACACCAATAATACAACCACTAAGGTACCAATAGTACCACTAAGCTACCACCAATGCCATTACTAAGATTAACCAATATAACATCAATGCTACCACCTGTAATACCATACATAAATTGGCCATAAATGGAACTGCTTAAGCTAGCACGAACTTCAACACCAACACTAATAATACCACCACCAATTCTCCTGCAAAGATTACCGCTTTCAATGCCACCAATTGCACTAATAAGAGCACCTGCACCAATGGCACCATCAATGCCAACAAATCCACTACTAATATTATCATTTCTGGTACCACCAATGTAACCACTAAGATGCTAGTCATGCTGCCACCAATCCCACTTTTAAAACTACACATTATACCACTAATGCTACTACCACTTATGCCATTATTAAAGTTACCACCAATGATACTTTTTAAGTTAGCACGAACTTCACCACCAACAATCCCACCACCGATTCCACTCCTAAGATTACGACTACTAGTGCCACCAATTGGACTAGTAAAATTACCATCACCAGTGACACCGCCAACAATATTACTACTGGAATAAAGAAAAACCACAACTCTATACTTTTCAAATAGTTACGGATCTATAGAAGTTACTAAGCAACAGGTTCTAGTGAGGCTGAAAATGGTGACCCTACCAATTCATGTATTGAAAATATAAGTTCTTCCAACACTAAAAAATTTCCCAAACAAAGCCTACATCTCTATCAAGTAAGAAATCTCTTTTTCAACCACGTGTGTTGTGAAATGAAGTTAAAAAGTGACGGGGCTTCGTGAGATGGGAAACTCCTAATATAAGTAAACTTCGTGTTTTATTAGGTCAACAAAGAATAATTTAGAGTTGTTTGTGTTATATACATTAGAAAAAAAATACACCCCACATAGATCCACTTGTACTATCTGCATTTATATTAATAATATATATTGGCATGGTAAAAGTTAAAGAATAATAAAGAAACGTGACACAGTACATTGATGAAGAGAAAGGGAAGGCACTCAGAGTATTTTCTTCATTGTTTTTGGAACTTGTTGCAAGTAGCAAGAAAAATATAATTCTTGTGAAAATGTCTCTAAAGTAAGGTTATACATAAACATAAAATAAATTTAATAGTATAATTCAACAAATATGAACATAAAATATAAATAATACGTGGGCTTCGTTTCTATAAATTTTCATTTTTTTCATATATCATATATTTGATTATTTATGAGGAACAAAAAAAATTACTATAAATGTAATTTTTTTTCTAACCTTTACATGTAATCTTGAAAGGATAATTCTTGATATAGAGGTCATGTAAAAAGAAATACAAGTGACATTCCATGTAAATCTACATACATATATACAAGGAAAGTGGGATACTTATTTTAGTGTTTGATTTCTACCAAAAGTTTGTGCAAATAACACCACTACACCAAAATCTCATTCACACAACTGTCATGAGACAACGGTTCAAAATATACCCGTTGTCCCAAAAAATCAAACCACGGGGTTTTCTTCGCTATGAAAAAACAGTTGTCTTGCTTTCCATCCGACAACGTTTATAGAGGTTTTTGCACACTATTGTCTAAGCTTTTCGATTTGACTTATTTAGACAACTGTGATTTCATGGACTGTTGTTTATGACTATTTTAAACAAGCGTGAACCAATGTTGTATGTCCAAAAACTCATTCTATCTTAAGACAACTGTTATTTTACGAGCTGTTGTTTGTAACCCTTTTACATAATGTTGCATGCATGTTGTATGTACAAAAATTCATTCCATCTTAAGACAACAGTTTTTGACAAGTCTGTTGTCTAATTTAGACAATGGTTTACTAAAACTGATATCTTAGACTCTATCAAACAATAGATTTAAAATACCATTGTAGAAAGCAAAGTTCATAGACAATGGTTATTAACATTATGGGATAATAGAGGTTCATACAACAGTTTACTGATTAGCAAAAGAAACCGTTGTCTATACAGCAAAGATGGAAAAAAAAATTGACTTGCACATATTACAAAGGTCCAACCAACAACAAAGTAGAGATCCTCAATCAAAATTGAAAGCCATTCCTCAAAATTGGCAAACCATACACTTTCAATTAAACAAGACAGAGATTTCAAATTACATTGTTCCATATATACAAGACAGAGTTGTTTAGTAGTGAATATTACAATGAAAATGGAAACACAATCCTTGTTTACTGCCTTTGGTAACATGCATGCTGCTTAGCCATAATTTTGCACGCCTTGACAACCGCCGTATGCTGGTAATTCTGCATAAACACAAAAACAAGTGATCAACATTAATTTGCACAAGTTTGATGTGGAAAATTTTATAATTTATCCTCTGCAGTAGATAACATATCTCCAAGCCCTGTTTCTGCAGTAGAAGCTAGCCATACTTGTATGTCCGCCGAATGATTATTTTTGCTATGATAAAATCATCATCTATTATAAGAAGAGCATCAACCAGCAGCATTCACAAATTGAAAACTCAGTCAACTAGATGATGATTTTATCACGGCAAAAGTAATCTCATCAAGGGGTTCACGAGCAGTACACATGGATAATGGGAGCTTCACCTACAAAAAGAATAAAGTGAGCGGTACATGGACTCAAGTATCTATAAATAATTATATATATTACCACTATGGAAGTTGAATCCATTCTTCTTCCTCTCGCATATAGCTAGTATTTTCATCGTCCAGTTCATCAACATTCGGGAACACGGGCAACTGCAGCTCATTCTCAAGTTCTATTTCTACAGAGCCTTCATTTTCATCATCACAGTGGTCATAAAAGTTCTTTTCCGGGACTTTCAACACCACAGACCAAAATTTTTCAAGAGTATCATCAATGTAGCAAACTTGCTTAACATGTTTCCCTAGAACAAAAGGATCATTTGAAATCCTAATTTATTTAAATTAACCAATGTATATCCCAACTCATCAACCTTAACCCCTTTGTTCATATCTACCCAATTGCAACGAAATATAGGGACTCTAAAATTATTATAGTCTAGCTCCCATATACTTGTTATAACTCCATAATAGGTATGTGAAGTATGTTCAACAGATTTAAATTTTTCGGAAGGCATTAATGTATCTGCAACAACACAAACACCACTACACTGTACTTGTCTATTATTATCACGCTCCTTGGTGCTATAAATAACCCCGCTGATTTTATAACCACTAAACGTAGGAACATTCTTGTTAGGCCCTTCTGCCATCCACCTTATATCATCACCTATGCTATTATGGTCATGGAGCAATTCCGTCTCAATCTGTACAATAAAAAAAAAATTAAACAATTTTTTTAGGTCTGTGTTTTTATTTTTTATTGGATGTCTTCGACTTCTTATATTACTTGTCTGTATTGTTTTTAATCAGGACTACATAACAAGGTAATAAACACATAAATAAAACTTACCTTTTTCCTGAACCATTCGGGGAATTGTTCATTCTGCTTGGTTTTTAGCCACACCTCGTCATTTTCATGCTGCTGGTATCTTAGCATTAAAGATGCCATATGTTCACTACAAGTAAAATCAATTGCTTCAATATATTTACCGAATTGCAGATAATGAGAAAATAACAAAATGCACACACACACACACATATGTTAGTAACTTACTCAAAATATTGCCTCATGTGATTGCTATTTTGCAGAACACATAAGTGTGCTAGATGCAATTCCTCTTTGCTTGGCTTGATCATTGTCGCACCAGATAAAGGTTTGCTTATTGCATTTTGCTCATGCCTATCATTTTTTGGCAAACCTATGGTAGCTTCTTCAAAATTGACCAAACGTTCAACGGCCTCTTCGGCAACATATGCCTCGGCAATACAACCTTCGGGATGAGCAGCATTTCGAACATATACTTTAAACGCCTTCATATATCTCTCAAAAGGATACATCCAACGTAGAAAGATTGGCCCGCAAAGCTTAACCTCTCTCACAAGATGAATTGAGAGATGGATCATGACATCGAAGAACGAAGGGGGAAAGTGTTTTTCCAGCTGGCATAATGTTTCCACCAACTGAGATTGCATATTTTTCAATTTATCTACATCGATGACTTTGCTGCAAATTGCCTTGAAGAAAAGGCAAAACCTTATTATTGTGCACCTGACTTTTTTGTGCAGTACCGACCGAATCGCAATTGGAAGCAAATGATGCAATATTGTGTGGCAATCATGAGATTTCATTCCAACAAGCCGAAGTTTTTCCATATTTACAAGATTCTTGATATTTGAACAAAATCCATCCGGTAACTTCATTTGAAGAAATGATGAGCAAACTACCTTCTTTTCAGCATTTGATAAGTTCCATGCAGCCAAAGGTACCTTCTCTTCTTTCCGGGAGTTTTTGGCCTTAGCTCCATTCTTATTCCCATTTCTGCCATATCGAGACGGACTGACTCCCTATCTTTTGTCTTTCCGGGAATATTTAGCAAAGTTCCAAGTAAAGCCTCACATATATTTTTCTCGATGTGCATCACATCGAGAACATGCCTAACTGGCAAAAATTTCCAATACTCAAGTTGAAAGAAGATAGATAACTTCTTCCAAACTGGTCTAGCATCACCTTTCTTCCGTTTATGTTGGCGTTGTGTCTTACCAAAGACATGGTCCCTTAGATGTTGTACTCTTTCAAAAACCTGCTCACCAGTTAATGGAATAGGACCAGCACCTGTCTCAACGCTATTATCAAAAGCTGCCTTTTGATTTCTATACGGATGATGACGAGGCAACCACCTCCTATGCCTCATAACTACCGTCTTCCGATAGTGAACCAGCCTAGTAGCCTCTGTTTTATCAACACAAAGAATACAAGCATTATATCCTTTAACTACATGTCCCGACAAGTTCCCCAAGGCCGGATAGTCACTTATTGTCCATAATAATATGCCCCTAAGTACGAAAGACTCTTGTCTATATGCGTCGTACACTTGTTTCCCGCGCCACAACTCCTGCAGATCTTCAATAAGTGGTTGAAGGAACACATCTATATCATTTCCAGGCTCGGTCGGTCCTGATATTAACAAGCAAAGCATAATGTACCTTCTTTTCATACAGAGCCAAGGTGGAAGGTTGTAAACCGATAGCAAAACTGGCCAACTTGAGTGATCAGTACGGTTTCCACGAAAAGGATTGAAACCGTCGGCGGATAAAGCTAACCGGAGGTTTCTACTCTCCGATGCAAAATCAGGCCACTTTTGATCGACATCCTTCCATGTTTGCGAGTCTGCTGGATGCCTCATTTTACCATCTTGTTGTCGTTCGGTCTCATGCCAAGTCATGTCCTTCGCAATCGCTGGTGTATTGAACAAATTTCTTATTCTTGGTATCAAGGGGAAATACCATAAGACCTTAGCAGGGACTCCTTCTTGTTCTTCTCCTTTCTTATTCAGTTTCCATCTAGAGGCCTTACATATGCGACAAGTAGTCTCATTTTCATCTTGTGGCCCACGATATAGTAGACAATTATTCGGGCATGCGTGTATCTTATCATAACCCATTCCTAATGCACATAAGGTTTTCTTCGCTTCATTGAAAGAAGAAGGGACATTGTTGCCTTCTGGTAGCAAAGACCCAATCAATAATAGAACATCAGAAAAACATGAATCCGACATACCATGCTTCACTTTCAAGTTGAATAACTTAACCAAAGCTTTCATCTTAGTGTAATTCTCACAACCAGGATAAAGAGGTTCATGCTCACCTTTCACATGGTTGATGAAATCTGAAGAATCTGAAGAAAGAACATCATCATCGTCAGCTTCACCCATTCTTGTGCAGAATTGGTAATTAGAAGATACCGAGTTGTCACTTTCATCCAATACAGGACTTTCTACAATATTTGGCTCCCCGTGCCATATCCAGCGAGTATACGTTTCATCAATACCATTTTGAAACAGATGGTTTTTAACAATCCGAGCTTTCCAAGATTTGCTATGTGCGCACTTTAAGCATGGACAACTTATTTTGTCTTCGTTATATCCATTCTCAAAGGCAAACATAAGTAAATCGTCCACTCCATTCTCAAACTCTCTTGTTCTTCTATCAGCTTTTAACCATGACCTATCCATATTTTGATATAAAACAAGCTGCAAAAAGAAAGTGACATGATGGTCAAAAACAGAGCATATACTATTAAGCTTATGACTAACTACCAAAACAATTACAAACCCAAATTCCCAAATAACCAAAACTATTAAGCTTATGACTAACTACCAAACCAAAACAATCAGCAACAACTACATAATCTATTAGCAATTAGTAACTAATTAAGCTTATCACAAACCCAAATTCCCAATGTGCATCACTTCAAACAATTAATTGCAAAGGTGAGCTTGTGTTAGAGCTTAAACCACTGAAACAATGGAGGAACCCTAAAACACTAAAAGATAATTTAGGTTACGGATTTACCTAAAATGGAGCCGCCACGAATCACGATGGAGAGTACAGGAGGGGATAAGATGAGGAGTAATGAATGACCTAATTTTGACTTCAATTATTATGTTCTCATTCAGACATAACAAAGCTCAATGATTGGGTTGTTAAAATTTTAAATAATCCTTAAATTATGTCCAAATAAAAATCCACTTATGGATAGTCATTTACAAAATTTATCGATGTTAATATCGACTTATTGTAGTCATGTACAAATTTTATCGGAAAATAATCAACTCTTCTTGTTCGTCTTTTTAACAGAAATCCGGTAAAAGCTGTAGTCCCTGACACGGGTACTACTACCCAGTTGACTTAATTAATTTCTGAAATGGATTTGTCAACGATCCAACCGTACGGATGTTAATATCGACTTAGTGTAGTCATGTACAGATTTTATCGGAAAATAATCAACTCTTCTTGTTCATCTTTTTAACAGAAATCCGGTAAAAGCTGTAGTCCCTGACACGGGTACTACTACCCAGTTGACTTAATTAATTTATAAAATGGATTTGTCAACGATCCAACCGTACGGATGTTAATATCGACTTAGTGTAGTCATGTACAGATTTTATCGGAAAATAATCAACTCTTCTTGTTCGTCTTTTTAACAGAAATCCGGTAAAAGCTGTAGTCCCTGACACGGGTACTACTACCCAGTTGACTTAATTAATTTCTGAAATGGATTTGTCAACGATCCAACCGTACGGATGTTAATATCGACTTATTGTAGTCATGTACAAATTTTATCGGAAAATAATCAACTCTTCTTGTTCGTCTTTTTAACAGAAATCCGGTAAAAGCTGTAGTCCCTGACACGGGTACTACTACCCAGTTGACTTAATTAATTTCTGAAATGGATTTGTCAACGATCCAACCGTACGGATGTTAATATCGACTTAGTGTAGTCATGTACAGATTTTATCGGAAAATAATCAACTCTTCTTGTTCATCTTTTTAACAGAAATCCGGTAAAAGCTGTAGTCCCTGACACGGGTACTACTACCCAGTTGACTTAATTAATTTATAAAATGGATTTGTCAACGATCCAACCGTACGGATGTTAATATCGACTTAGTGTAGTCATGTACAGATTTTATCGGAAAATAATCAACTCTTCTTGTTCGTCTTTTTAACAGAAATCCGGTAAAAGCTGTAGTCCCTGACACGGGTACTACTACCCAGTTGACTTAATTAATTTCTGAAATGGATTTGTCAACGATCCAACCGTACGGATGTTAATATCGACTTATTGTAGTCATGTACAAATTTTATCGGAAAATAATCAACTCTTCTTGTTCGTCTTTTTAACAGAAATCCGGTAAAAGCTGTAGTCCCTGACACGGGTACTACTACCCAGTTGACTTAATTAATTTCTGAAATGGATTTGTCAACGATCCAACCGTACGGATGTTAATATCGACTTAGTGTAGTCATGTACAGATTTTATCGGAAAATAATCAACTCTTCTTGTTCATCTTTTTAACAGAAATCCGGTAAAAGCTGTAGTCCCTGACACGGGTACTACTACCCAGTTGACTTAATTAATTTATAAAATGGATTTGTCAACGATCCAACCGTACGGATGTTAATATCGACTTAGTGTAGTCATGTACAGATTTTATCGGAAAATAATCAACTCTTCTTGTTCGTCTTTTTAACAGAAATCCGGTAAAAGCTGTAGTCCCTGACACGGGTACTACTACCCAGTTGACTTAATTAATTTCTGAAATGGATTTGTCAACGATCCAACCGTACGGATGTTAATATCGACTTATTGTAGTCATGTACAAATTTTATCGGAAAATAATCAACTCTTCTTGTTCGTCTTTTTAACAGAAATCCGGTAAAAGCTGTAGTCCCTGACACGGGTACTACTACCCAGTTGACTTAATTAATTTCTGAAATGGATTTGTCAAAGATCCAACCGTACGGATGTTAATATCGACTTAGTGTAGTCATGTACAAATTTTATAGGAAAATATAAGATGTTTAAAATAAAGTCATCTTTTTAACGAAACACTGAACCGAATAAAAATCTTCTAATCGAAATTATTAACTAAACAATTGTAACAAAGTATGTCTAACAACAGTTTTTCAGACAAGATAATTTAATTTTTAAAAATTAAAATATATTAAAAGACATTACATACCGTTAGATTGAGGTACTATCTCAAATCAGCACCGTTCATTTGATTTTTCATTTCCCCCCAATCAAAAATTGTCTCCCACCTTGGCTTCGCGGTGTTTACTTTACCAGTTTACATTCACAATTTCATTTTTCATTTTCATTTTATCACACGCGACAACGGCGATCACAGGCGACAACGGCGATTACTCAACCTAGCATCACACGCGACAAGGGCGATTACTCAACCGTTTAATCACTGGTATGGGCTTAAACCCTAGAACCCTAGCGTCCCTGATTTTATCTTTTGTATTTGGGGTTTTTTCATCTTATGTATTTAGGGGTTGTAGAGTATATGATATTTTGGGTATCTTCATTCCGATTATATGCGTCCTTTGCATGCATTTTGTCACTCACTCTTGATTTTGAGTCCCTGATTTTATGTATTCTATGTTTCACTCTAGATTTTAGTGTTCCTCTAAATACACTCTGCATATACACTCAGCATCCCTGATTTTAGTGTTTCACTATGCTTGATTTTAATGTTTCACTTAAGATTTTGTGGATTTTGATCCACATTGCCTCTGTTTGATTCACGGAACACATAAACACATTGCCTCTGTTTGAGTATATATGTTTCGTGCATATATGCGAAGTCCTTTTAGATATATGACAGCTCATTTTACATGTTCTATATTATGTGACTCTGAAATTTGGTTTTTCTTCCATATACATTTGATACATGTGTTTTAAACTTTAGTTTTTGTTTGGTGTATAGATAATGGCCACTCCGAAAAAGAAAAGTGAGTCAAAGAAGACAGAATTGAACACAAGAAAGTCACCGAGAACAGGGCCAAAGAAGAAAGAGCTTAAAAGGTCCAGGTCTTCATCCCACCCAACTACCATGAATGTGATCAGGGCTTTACGAAAGACCAGGTCCTTAAACAACCAGACCCCTGCTATGACCCCCACCCCATCCACTTCTTCCCCAAAGTCTGTGAAGAAGAAGCCTATATCTGAAATCTTACAGAAAAAAATTTCCAAAAATAAGAAGAAAAAAGTGAAACCTGTTACCACCCCGAACAACAATGAAGGACTAAAACTACTCAAGCGAGGTTGTGTAACGATGCATAGAATTGTGAGACGAAAGATCCAGGGGAATAAACTTAATGTGTCTTTTAATGGAAAGGGAGAGCCGTATGGTCCTGAAGCGGCAGAAATGCAATCCTATATTGGGGTTTTGGCAAGAACCAAAGCACCAATCTGGCATGATAGTTGGAAATGTGTTCCCGATGAGACAAAGAACAAGCTTTGGGAGTGTGTTCTGGTAAAACAAACTCAAATAATTATGTATCTTTCATTATATGTTCATTACTTATGTATCTGATATCTTTTTAATTTCTTATGTATGTAGCTGGGTTTCATTTTACCTCCGTCTGCGAAAAAGTTGGTTTTACGTTCCGCTGGTCAGAAATGGAGGGAGTTCAAAAGTCGACTGACCACAAATTACATTCTCCCTTATCGAGATCAACCTGAAGTGTTGGCCTATCCTCCTGCAGATTTCTCTTTCATAGAAAAATCGCATTGGGATATATTTGTTGCTGATCGCACGTCACCTGAGTTTTTGGTATGTTTCCAGTTAGCATTATGACATACTTATTTCTAGTTAGCATTAAAACATACTTGTTGTTTCTAGTTTTTGGTATTTAATTAATATTGATTTCATAACCACATTCGTGCTTCTTATGCAGAAATGTCATAATGATGCTATACAAAGAAGGATGCTGAGTGTATATCCACATCGGATGTCTCGAAAAGGTTATGCTAACCTCGAGAATGAATGGGTGCGTAATAGTGAAATGACATAGTTATTATTCTAATACAAACTAATTTGTCTAACATATCTATACTATTATACTTTCCTGATCATATACATGTGAATGCAGTATCAATCTCATCCAGATGAAGAGGAAGTTGATCGGTCGTCAACCTGGGTCCTAGCAAGGAAGGACAAAGATGGTAAATTTTTAGGAAAAATTGTTGAAGATAAAGCAATGGAAATTGTAAGTTATATATTAATTTTTGTCTTAATTAATTGAAAGTATATGGTACTTAATTATGTTAGTCTTTTACATGGAAATAGCTCAGACTGTGATAATATGGTACACTTAATATTTTAGGAAAAATTGAAAAAGGAGGTTAAGGAAGGGAAACTAATAGCTGAAGGTGTTGATGATGTTTTAACACTCGCGCTCGGTAAGCCTGAGCATGGTGGACGGGTCCGTGGACAAGGTGTTCATGTAAAGCAGTCGGTTTATTTTGATCTTCCAAGGCAAAAAAAAGCTAGAACAATGGATGAAAAGATACAGGAAAGAGTTCAGAGGTACTTGGCAGAGGAGACTCCAAAAATAATTAAAGCGAGAGATGATTTTTGGGCTGCTGAAATGGAAAAGCTGAGGGCAGAGATCTTGAAAAGGCCCGTACAACAAGAATGTACTCCAACGCATCCTTCCCAACAAGCAAGCTGTCACTCTAACGGCGGGGTTGATGTTGATGCAGCTGTAAACCATCCTGCTACACCTACAACTGCAAAGAATTTATTTCCTGTTCAACAGGAGGGAGGTGGTCTGAAAATTCAAAAGATTGAAAGTTTGTTTGTTGATTTAGGGGTGGATCCTGAGGATGCTCAGAGGTTGGATGGCAAGGATGAAAGTTGTAGAATTGTTTTTGAGGAAGACAGATGTGAAGAAGTTAAAGTGAATGCTCCGGATAATTCTGTTTGTAAATTGGCTCTTGGATCGCTCAGCAACATTGTAGCTTGTGCGAAGATTGATGAAGTTGTTGTTGTTGTTGAAGGAGAGGAGACAATCCATGGAGTCAGACTTGGGGAAGAGAATGCAAGAGTGTCAATCACTCAAGTCATTCAAGGAGATGCTAAGATTCCATATCCCATCGGTGACGAGATTTTGACCGTGGAACAAGCCATGGGAACTTTTATTGCATGGCCAAGAAACTTGATAACAATGAGGAACAATAGCACTTCCAATGTTTTGTCAGCTCCGAAGGTAAAAATATTTAGAATAGCACTATATAGCTAGAATGTTTTTATTTAGTATTTTCTTTCTTACTATTTTCATGTGTATTTTCTGCAGAAAGCCAAGAAAAAGGGAAAAAAGAAGACTTATAAATTAGTCGCTGATGTTGAACCAGAGCTTGTTGTTGAGATGGGTGCAAATTACCCATCTGCATTAAATCGTTTGTGGACATGGGCAAAGGGTGCCTTAGCTGATGAACGAACGGTTTCTTTTCAACTATCCCAAGAAGCCTTTGGCTCTACAAAAAAGATGGCCATTTACTTATCAGATATATATTCGGTGTGCTCTGGAGGTGAAATGTCGGGGTCTGTGATCGTCCTTTTTATTCAGTAAGTTTCTCCACAATTTTTTTTTTAATATCTCATAGTTACTCTGTGGCTCCAGAAACGATTTTTTTTTAATCTCTCATATTTTTATATGTAGCTCCATAAACGAATACATCAAAAAAAATAAGATGACCAACATGATCAAGTTCGTAGATCCCACCACAATTGGTGCCATTGGCTGTGGTAATGCAGGGCAGAGGTCGCGTGCACTCGCTGCACGATTTAAGAATGCTAAGAAAGGGCAATACTTTCTTATGCCTTACAATGACGTGTAAGTTTTAATCCAAGAGCTAGCTAGTTAGACATTCTCATATAATGTTTTAGCTAAACAGGATCACATGCCTTTTTAAATTGATTTTTTTTGGAGCTTCTAAGTTTCAATTTTTATGACAAGGCTTCAATTCATTCATGTTTGTGTAGGAACCATTGGAATTTAACTGTTGCAAATCCTGAGGCAGAGGTTGTCTACCACATGGACCCTCTAAAACGTCGAATCGCTAATGTGGAATGGCTGGATGTTGTCGACAAGTAAGATTCAGCTTCTAAAATATCTGTATGGAGTCTTGAACTTTGATAGACCACGCATTTTTCAGTTGCTTAATGGTTTTGCTGGTATTATTTTGGTTGTAGTGCCATTAAAATTTACAAAGAGGATCTCAACAAGGTTGTCAAGAAGAAAATTTTGTGGGAGAACATGGCGGTAATAATCAATTCTCATCATATTTTTTCTATGCTATTAAGGATATTGTAATTAAATAATTATTTCTTACATCTCAGTTAGTTGATATTGTAATTAAATAATTATTTGTTACATCTCAGTTAGTTGTTAAGGATAGAAGTTAGTTAGATTAATGCTTGTATATAAACACTACTGCACTCATAGTTTAGAGACTTATTTTTTACATTCACCAAATCTGTTTTGTATAGTTATCTCTCTGCAATATACATACAAGAGCTTCTTTCTCTCCAATTCACAGCTTTTGTAATGCATTTTTAATTAATCCAGGGAGTTCCAGTGCAGTCAGGAACCAAGGATTGTGGCCTGTTTGTGATGCGCTATATGAAGGAGATTGTTCAGGACAAAGAACTTGAGTTTGCTGCTAAGGTGAGATTTTCACTTTGGGTTTTCCCATTGACTTATACTCTTACTCGTACAGTACTTAATTGTATGACTTATGTAAAATTTTGGGTTATTTTTCAGTGGATGCGCAGATCAAACTTGGTTTACACTGATGATGACATTAACGAGATCCGCTGTGATTTTGCAAAATATTTCATGAAACGCCATGCAATCTAGGTTCCAAATTTGTGGTCTTTTGTTTGAACTAGTAGTCGGATTTGAACTTTAAATTATGCAGTTGGTCATGGTGATGCACTTTTTGGTCCAATCCAAACAGAATTGTCGGTAGATTGATAGATTTGTCTCAATCTATTAGTAGATTGCATGGTCAATCTATATATATTGTGCTCAATCTATATATATTGCCCGGTTCTTGTTCTACTGTTGTAGGATTGTTGGATTGGTTGTGTTTGGTGGATTTATATTAGATGTTTGGTGGATATATATATATATTGGCTTGTTCTAGGATTGTTGGATTGATATGTGTTTGGTGGATTTATATATATTGGCTTGTTCTTGTTCTAGCTAGTTCTAAGTTTGTTGGTTTGGTGAATTTATATATATTGGCTTGTTCTTGTTCTAGCTAGTTCTAGGTTTGTTGGTTTGGTGGATTTTGATTTTTTTGTGATTGGTAGTTAGTTCTCGGTTTGTTCGTTTGGTGGATTCATTTTTGGTGGATTCATTTTTGGGATTTAGTTTTTAGAAAATAGGTGGTTTGGATGAAATCAGGATTTTATATGCAAAATTTTATATACAACAGATGATTGTGTTCTCAATCAAAAACAGCCATTGTACCAAACTAATTGGAACAACACTGTAACATTGTTTTAACAGTTGACTAAAGCTCTATTCACAACACTTTAAAACATGGTAATATTGTGTCTATCATGTTCACATAACGACAAAATATACGATGGTGTTATCTCAAGGATAACACTACAATATGCTTTAAACAAAAAATGTGGTCTAAAGAGCATTAAGATGGAAGTTAACATAACTTAGTATTAAAATACTATCACAAACCATTGTTTGAAATAGCTCCTTACAATATTTACCTAAAACTGTTGTATAAGACAGCATAAAATAACAGTATTGACCTAAAACTGTTGTGGTTAGCCTTTCAAACAACATTATATACGACGCTGTTGTCTCAAGGGGTGCACTACAATAGGAGTTAAACAAAAAATGTGGTCTAAAGAGCTTTAAAATGGCCATTAACCACAACTCATTATTGGAAATACATTTCACAAACCGATGTTTGAAAGACTTCCTTACAATACTCTGGCTCAAGGTGTTGTCTAAGACATCATAACATAACTGTATTGTCCTAAACCTATTGTGGTTAGCCTTTCAAACAACAATCAACAAACTACCCGTTGTTTGACAAATAATATATAGAAATTTTGCACTCTTAGTTGACAGTAATACACCGTTGTCTTCTTGAGGAAAACCGTTGCAGGTAAACTGTTCCAACAATACAGTCTTTTATACAACCTGTTGTTGAATGACAGTTTCGGTAACAGTTATGAACCTGTTGTGTCTGTAGCTTCTAGTAATGGTTCGATGCACTGTTGTCTGATCGAAATCACACGGCTCCTCAATAGACGACCCAAAATTTTGACATCAAACAACGGTGAAAAACGGTTGTAGGATCATGTTTTTCTTGTAGTGCACATATGAAAAGAAAATGAAGAAACTTTATTACCTTAACTTTGTTAAACAACATCAATTTATGATAACCTGTAAACCTTATCCACTTAGTCCTCCACCAATTCATTTGATTAGTCATCCACAAATTCATTTGGAGATGTGTTTAACTTTAGAGAACCAAAACACTCTTTCATAGAAAATACAAATAACTCCAAAACACTATTTCATGGCCATGTACAAATTCATTTTGTTTGTAAGGCAGCAGGCTTGTGTTGATATTAGGGTTTTACCTACCTTTTTAATATCCTATATTTTGGAGGCCCAATTATATATCATGGGTCCCAATTTATTTTAAATTGTTTTTTTTATCTTAGTATCAATTTCTTATTACAAATTCAAATTTTTTCTTTTTGTAAAAATATAATTTAAAAAAGTCTGCTCCATGTATTATACAAACTAATTGGGTGTTGATTTACAAACATAAGTAAACAAGCATTCCTTTAATTTATTTTGTATTGTAAATAAAATGAGATTCTATAAATTAAATGGTAAGAATTGTATAAAAAACTTAACTAGAAATGATATTTTCTCGAAAATTTTAAAATTTATTTAGTGAAATTATACATAAATTCCCTACTGAACTCAACTAATAAACCATAAAAAATTTGAAAAACTCGTCTGATTCGATCTTAAGAAAGTCATATTTAAAAAGGCCCGAAGCTTCCTCAACATATATTTTATTATAAAACTTTGCTTCTCTGCTAAAGAGAAAAAACTTGGATTTACTCAAATTTGGAATTTTGAAAATATCGAAATAATTTTTTTGATAGTTTTATTTTTCATCCAATTTTTTATACTAAAATATTTTGGGATAAAATTCTAAATCGGAAAAAATTCTACACATCTTTAATATATTTAAAGAAAATTTAACAAATGTACATAATTTTTCGAAGAAATGAAAAGTAATAAAATTAAGATTTTTACATATATCTAATTCGGACGGGCTGTAATTTGCGCCATTCTTGGGCCTCAAAATTTTGTATAAAATCCAAATTCATTAGTTTTTTAGAAAAATTGATTTGATCCAAATTCTAAATATGTAAATTAATTAAGCCACCCTTAACACTATTTAATTTATCTTTATTTAAATTATTAAATATTTATCTTTTAAGTTGAAATGAACATTTATCTTTTTTAGTTGAAATAAATTAGTCAATTAAATTATAATTATTATGTTCCCACTGTGGCTGATAGGCTTTCTATTCTACAAAAAAATTATTTTTTTGCTAATAGAACCTATAATATTTCCCACTTTGTAAGTCAAGAGTTATTATTACTATTTAAGCAAGCAAAATAACTTCTAATTCGATTAATATTCTTGTACCTAGATAATCCATCAAGAAACTAACAATTCATATTTTCAATAGAATTAGTCAGACCAAAATTCAAGACTTGTTCCACTAAAACCAAGTCCTAACAACACTTTAAATACTCATTCAAATTTGATAGAATTTACATAAAAATAAGTCAACAAAGAAACATGCAAATCAATGCAAGAAGCAGTGTTTAAGATATAGTAAGTCTACTATAGACCACCTCACATGAAGCATGTTTTTTACATAGTATTTAGCATAAAATGATTTAGAAATAATAGTTGCTCCGATCACTAATGGGGAATTTAGAGGATGGAATCATTGGCATGTTGTTCTCCAAGTATGCAGAAGGAGCAGCAACCCCACTTCCAAGTTGTACCAAGTAACCAACATCCTTAAGAATCATCTCCATACCACTAAGACAGCCTATCACTTGCAACTACAAAAAACAACCGTAAGTTTATACTAGGATATTTATAAATATTTCATTGTTTTTCGAAATGGTTAGTAAGAGGTAAATAGAGAGAAAATATTTATAACTTGTCTCGTTTATGAGTGATTGTGTGGTCTTAGCAAAAGGAAGTAGGATACAAGGTTATGGCTCATATTATGAATTTGACATAGTTTTGTTAAAGCTTCTCAAATAGAATTGAGGAACTAACATATTTTACTATAAATCTTGTCTCTGGTCAATATGTAGATGCAACAAAATCTATAACATTGAATATAAGAAATGACAATATACCTTATTTAAATTTCTCACATGATCTATCCTCGAATCCTTTCATGCTACTTTATTAAGTCAAGCCATAAGATCCAGTTGTATCATTCTATGCCCTTTTAATAACTTCTCAACTATCAATGTACGCAGGTAATATAACCGCACTAACAATATGACTAATATGACTAAACTATTAATCTTTCTCACTGCAGTTTTCAGCCCCCAGGCCTCCACAACAAACCTGTGATATGAACATATAGTCACACAATATCAAAAAATGTAAAACAGAGATGAGCACATAATATTCCGATTCTTAAAATTCTGTAAGCAATTAGATGATGAAATAAAAATCGACTACAATTAAAATCATTGCACTTGTAATTCTTAAATCATCTATAAACTGAACTGGTTTGTAATATTTACATTGTATCTACAAATAATGGTTTCAACATGTTTCTACTTTCTATGCATCTCACAAAGAATACATAATCAAACAAAAAATATTTTCAGTGTTTTGCTTAAGCTGCATATAAGAATAAAGCATTGAACTTGTTGTTGTTGCAACGGGAGTGTGCCTTGCTATCACATTATCAAGTCTTTCCTCAAATATTAGATCAAGTGATGCCTGAGACCAGATAAAAGTTGAATGGAACGAGTATAAAATCTCGTGTTCAATTTGTTTCACCTTTTTGGCTCTCATTACATAAGCAACTCATGACTTCTTGTTTATATATAAAAATAATATATATGACTCTGTGTTAGGAGGGTTAAGAGGGTCAGATATATTTCAACATATAAAATGAATTCAATAATTATTGTAGTTTGCCAGAATCAGGAGTATATGATCACATTTTATGTAATACAACTTATGTATTATATCAACTATCAGATATTGTCGCTTCTGAATTTTTGCACATAAAATTATATAATAACGCTATGTGATCTCGTAGAAATATATAAAAACACTTTCCAAGATAATCAAAAATTAATAACTTTCCGTTCTTTGAGAACAACTTTGTCATCAATATCACCAACACCAAGAAAATGCTTGATGTACCAATGGATCATCATTCTTTGGAGCAGACCTTGACGCTTAATGATATATATTGATATCGCTAAATGGTAAGGTTTTCTCCAAAAACTTTATCAAAATATCCCCAATTTATTTAAGTTCCTTTATAAGAGAATGGTAATGTGTGATATGATAGCTGAGTAATGGTATTTGATTTCTTAAACCTTAAATCTAATAAACATGGTTAACAATATGGAAATTAAAATTAATCTAAATTTAAAATAAATAAGAAAATAGTAGAGATGATAGATACATTACAATTTTCCTGGTATTCTGGTGGATTATAGAGTGTTGTATACATGTATGTCTCAATACATGGAGGCTCTAATTGTTTATAATGTAGTACTTTGCAATGGAGAAATTTGATCAAAATTAAAGAGTGGTTATTAATTAGAGAGACACATTGTGTTCAATTTAGTTTTACTTATACATATTTCACAACAAATCAATTCTATGTTAAAATCTTTTTTATCCATATAATTAACAAATTGAGTTCTAGTGTCGGATACTTGAATCTGGTACATGGTAAAAAGGAGAAAATAAAGTGTACCAAAGTTTTTTAAGTTGTAAAAGAGAAGTTTAATCGTTATATCAATAAATCTCCATTCCAACCTATGTTATGCCTTAAAATATC
Organism: Apium graveolens; assembly: GCF_009905375.1. Taxonomy (NCBI): domain Eukaryota; kingdom Viridiplantae; phylum Streptophyta; class Magnoliopsida; order Apiales; family Apiaceae; genus Apium; species Apium graveolens. The sequence continues at coordinate 138,448 of NW_027420218.1, forward strand.
AATTCTTAACCCAGCCACACCCTTTTTTCCCGTGTGACTTCAAATGCAATCATTGTATTATGAGCTTATAACCTCCCTTCATTAAAAGCGCTCTGTTTGTTAGACACTGTCTAGATTAAACATAGTTTGAACTTATTCACCACCACCTTCGACAGTATGCGCATCAGAACATTATAAAAATAGATAGGTCGAAAATCTTCCATATGTTTCAGTTGTTTAACCTTAGGAATAAGACATACAAGCCTACGATTTAGTTCCCTTGGCCCATGTCGTGTATCAAAGAAAATCTGACAAAATAGAACAACATATCTTTTAAAAATATTTTAATACGTTTGAAAAATTCCGGGTTCGACCCATGTGGATCTAGTGACTTATATTGATGCATGAACAAGACTACATTCTTAACTTCCTCCTCCCTAATAGGTACTATGACCTAGTGATTGTGAAATAATAATTAAAAAAAGTTTGCAAAAAGGGTAAAATTTGACACGACCTTAATCAAATAACCATATATCAAACAAAACGGTAAAATTTGACATAAATTTAAACAACTTACCCGAGCAGAAACAAAACCATGTAAAGCCATAGGAAAAAATATATGTGTGTGTACTATCCAACTAAATCATTGTGGAAGACATATAGATGTGGAGGCCATAACAAGGAATATCAGATATGCTTGTCCCATAATTACAATATACCTATTTGTCTTGTTGTGGTTTCGGTATTTTTGTTTATAACTATGAGCCAAAGCCAAAGCGACCAAATCGAGATGTTCCTCCAGACTCTGATATTTTACCTTGAGCAAAAGATGCTTTTTTGATGAGTCAATTTGATCTAAGTTTGTGGAGAAACCACCCTGCAAAGAGAAAGTCAGGTAGAGGGATTTGTAAATAACAATCTGAGAATCTCATATTGAAATTTAATTTAATTCCTTATCACCAAATGATAAGGAGTTGTCAAAAAACAGCACAAAATGTTTTACCTATCCAAGGGAATCCATGTTATAAAAGATGGCACCCTTTCCACTTTTTCTAAGTTGATACATTTCCCTGTAGTAGGTAGCAAGGTCATAGTTGCAAAGCAATGTCCTCCACCAATACTATAGATGCCATTTTCTTCGTTATTTGTATTAATAACATATCGCCTCTCCGTCCTTGAACTATTCTTGTTATCGACACTTGTGGTATCTCTTCTTTCAACACATTTATTCTCACTTCCCGTAGCTCGGGTCATCTTATCACAATTTTCTTTTATCTTTTCCTAAAATGAAACCAGTAAAAAAAACTATAAGATGTGAATTATAATAACACTTGCTTAATTGATTCTTAATAAACAATTATACAAACACCTTTATATGACCTAGGCGATTGGACACAAGTTTTTTATTTAACGAGTCAATATATATTAAAACATCTGAAAGTATTGAATTTCTTCTTTGTAGTACTTCATTCTATAAAGATTAACAAACTATCAGAACATGGAGAAGTCCAAAATACAAATTCTACTTTTACAACGACAAGTGATACCTTAAAATTTCATACCACTGTCATTCCAAACAAATCCCAATACAACTCAGAACTGATAATAAGACACGATTGACACATAAACATGATTTAATAAATAAACCCTAATTAACACATAGTGTAACATCCATAAAAGATCCCAAACACAAAATAACATAGAAACAGAAAAGCAAGGAGGTAAATTAAACAATAATTAACAATAATCGACCAAATTTAATCTTCTCCTAAATTAAATTTAGTGAATTCAAAGAGCTTTAGGAAAGATGATTTGGGGAAAAAAATACATTTCGTTCAAGGTTTAATCTTTTCTGAGATTTAATCTTTTTGGAGCTTTAGTCTTTACAAAGATTTAATATTCAGTGTTTAAGAGAAATATTTCAGCAAAGATTTAATCTTTCGCCGTAGTGGAGATTGTTTGACAGTCTGTGTTTTTTTATATTATTTAATTGACAGTCGGGAAAAGAATTTCAGCAAGCCCGCTCACAAGTTTTGAACAAGACCGCCTAACTTTTGGGCCCAAATCTCTGATCTACTGTAACGATTATATAATGTATTACAATAACATGTATTTGTAATGACCTCAAAATTTTGTTGATTCAGCTGCAATGTTCTTAAAATCCCTTGTAATAGACATGAAATCACCTTTCAACAACAACGTTTTTTGGATAGTTTTAAAAATCTAGTTACGAAAGCAATTCTATGGTATAGTGAACTAAACCTTGTATAACCATTATTCATCTAATACCTGATTCTCCTATAGGCTGGAAGTTATTCCTCATACATACCCTGATATACTCTGGTGATATTTATGTATTACTTTATGCTCTGAAATAAATATTTATCATGTTGAATTGTTATAGAATTGGATAGGTTTCTAAATATGGAACAAATTCGTGGTCAGACCTGATTGGTGGTCATATTAGGCCAATGTGTGCCTTGGATCCAGTATAGAGAACAGAGTTGTGTGCCTTAATCGAGTTAGTGTGTCACTGATCAGCAGCCTAACCTTGGTTTTAAACTTAAAAATGAATATCCAATTCTAATAATTGCTTAACAAGGAACTTGATTCCTATGAATCATTTCAATTGATCATTGTTAACACCCAGTTATTGTTATTATAACTTGCTGAGCTAGTTACCTCACCCTTGTGAATCTGTTTAAATCATTCTACAGTTAAAATGGAAATTATTGGTAACGAGGATCCCTAGTCTAGCATGCGATCTAGGATTTCGGGTTGAGTTGGAACGAGCTAGTTTGAGTTATGCAAGTTTGTAAGAATGATTTCATTTACAGGTGTAAGTTAAACTAGTTGGGATTTAGTATGACGTAATAACTTCTGACTCGGGTTTTGAGGGCGTCACAACCACCATCTCTGAAGCTAAATTAACTACTAATAGTACCTAATATACAACCAGTACTACCACTAAAGCTACCAACAATGCTACCATAAATTGCCACAACTAAGACTAACCAATATAATATCAATGCTACCACCTGTAATACCATAATTAAACTGGCCATAAATGGAACTGCTTAAGTTAGCACGAACTTCAACACCAACACCAATATTACTACCACTAAGCTACCAATACGACCACTAAGCTACCACCAATGCCACCACCAATGCCACTAATAAGACTAACCAATATAACATCAAAGCTACCACCTGTAATACCATAATTAAACTGGCCATAAATGGAACTGCTTAAGCTAGCACAAACTTCAACACCAACACCAATAATACCACCACCAATTCTCCTGCAAAGATTACCGCTTTGAATGCCACCAATTGCACTAATAAGAGCACCCGGACCAATGGCACCATCAATGCCAGCAAATCCACTACTAATATTATCGTTTCTGGTACCACCAGTGTAACCACTAAAGATGCTAGTCATGCTGCCACTAATCCCACTTTTAAAACTACCTATTATACCACTAATGCTACTACCACTTCTGCCATTATTAAAGTTACCACTAATGATACTTTTTAAGTTAGCACGAACTTCACCACCAACAATCCCACCACTAATTCCACTCCTAAGATTACGACTACTAGTGCCACCAATTGGACTAGTAAAATTACCATCACCAGTGACACCGCCAATAATATTACTACTGGATTAAAGAAAAACCATAACTCTATACTTTTCAAATAGTTACGGATCTATAGAAGTTACTAAGCAACGGGTTCTAGTGAGGCTGAAAATGGTGACCCTACCTATTCATGTATTGAAAATATAAGTTCTTCCAACACTAAAAAATTTCCCAAACAAAGCCTACATCTCTATCAAGTAAGAAATCTCATTTTCAACCATGTGTGTTGTGAAATGAAGTTAAAAAGGGATGGGGCTTCGTGAGATGGGAAACTCCGAATATAAGTAAACTTCGTGTTTTATTAGGTCAACAAAGAGTAATTTAGAGTTGTTTGTCATATATACATTAGGAAAAAAAAACACCCCACATAGATCCACTTGTACTCTCTGCATTTATATTAATAATATATATTGGCATGGTAAAAGTTAAAGAATAACAAAGAAACCTTACACCGTATATTGATGAAGAGAAAGGGAAGGTACTTGGAGCATTTTCTTCATTGTTTTCGGAAATTGTTGAAAGTAGTAAGAAAAATATAATACCTGTGAAAATATCTCTAAAGTAAGGTCATACATAAACATAAAATAAATTTAATAGTATAATTCAACAAATATGAACATAAAATATAAATAATGTGTGGGCTTCTTTTCTATAAATTTTCTTTTTTTCATATATCATGTATATGATTATTTATGAGGAACAAAAAAAATTAATACAAATGTAACTGACTTTTTTTCTAAGCGTGACATATAATCTTGAAAGGATAATTCTTGACATAGAGGTCATGTAAAAACAAATACAAGTGACATTCCATTTAAATCTACATACATATATACAAGGAAAATGGGATACTTATTTTAGTGTTTGATTTCTACCAAAAGTTTATGCAAATAACACATATGAAAAGAAAATGAAGAAAGGCCGAAATATAAATTATTACGTTAACTTTGTTAAACAACATCAATTCATGATAACTGGTAAACCTTATCCACTTAGTCCTCCACCAATTCATTTGGTTAGTCCTCCACCAATTCATTTGGAGATGTGTTTAACCTTAGAGCACCAAAACACTTTTTTCATAGAAAAAACAAATAACTCCAAAACACTATTTCATGGCCTATTTCATAGCCATGTACAAATTAATTTTGTTTGTAAGGAGGCGGCTTGTGCTGATATTAAGGTTTTACCTACCTTTTTAATATGATATTAGGGTTTTACCTACCTTTTTAATATCCTATATTTTGCAGGCCCAATTGTATATCATGGGTTTCAATGGGCCCAATTTAGTTTAAATTGTTTTTTTATCTTACTATCAATTTCTTATTACAAATTCAAATTTTTTCTTTTTATAAAAATATAATTTAACGAAGTCTGCTCCATGTATTATACAAACTAATTGGGTGTTGATTTACAACCATAAGTAAACAAGCATTACTCTAATTTATTTTTTATTGTAAATAAAATGAGATTCTATAAATTAAGTGGTAAGCATTGTATAAAAAACTTAACTAAAAATGATATTATCATGAAAATTTTAAATTTTATTTAGTGAAATTATATATTAATTCCCTACTCACCTCAACTGAGAATAATATTTGTACTACTACAACCCTAACTAAGAATAATAGAAGTACTACTATCATACATTCAAGTCTTAAAAACCTGTCACAATAATTCAGATATTGTTGGTCATGTAAAAATTAATATTACCATGACAACATTTAATCAAATTAAATTTCTAGAGGTATAAGATAGCATACCAAATTTTTGACAATACAATTTTTAAAAATATTTACTAATTGCTATGTTTATTTAAACATAGGAATTAAAATGAACCATAATATGATTGTAGATTTTTATTTTATTCTTAGTCAATTTGATTTAAACATGTAAAATGACAATATATTGTGGGTAACACTACATATACCATATTCATTCACTGGTTGATTGGAAAAAATATAAATTGGGAAGAAATTGAATGAGAAATGCACTGATAGTGTCTAAGTATAAAAGTTGTTTGACTTGACCATATGTACTTTAACATTATTATAATAAAGATTTTTAATATTTTCAATTCTAATGAAATTTATTATTTAAAACAATGCTTATATTTATAAACTTGTTTTGTAACTCAAAATTTTCAATAGACAAGTTTTCCAACAAATTTTGGGTCTTTTCACAAGGTGGGTATGAAATGCAAAAAGAACATTATTTTATCAAATATGTACCAAAATATAATTCAGTTATTTTTTTAAGATGAATAAAAAAGATACGTACAAAAATTATTTCTAGAATTTCCTTTTTTGAATAAAATTATTAATATTAAACTTTAATTCAAAAAAATAATTATTTTAAAAAGATATGTAAAATTATTAATTTTACATGAACAAAGTTCAAAAAACATGTATTATGGGATGAAGTATATTCTACTAAGTTTGGCCAAAGATTTTAAGTAATTCATCATTTATATTGACTTTGGTATGAAATGACTATTATCATTTACATTACTTATATTTTGTACTCCCCATTTTTTATAGTTCTTTGAGTAATTTTAATCAAAATTAGTTATTTGAATAAACATTTCTTTCCTTGCAAATATTTTAAGAAAATATAGAAAACTTATAAGATCACCAAATTCCGAGAAAAACTATTAAAAAAGGAGATCAAAATTTAAATTCAAAGTTTGTCAAATCCCAGAATATACCTCAATTTTTGTCCAAAGGCGGAACCTACCCATGTCGGTGGGAATTGAATTCTGATTTCCTGAAAATTAAAAAATGGCTTATAAACCTTCAAAAAAATTGGTGTCAAAAGTTGATGATATTAGTATATAACTATCACATTTTTTCCATTAGTATTTCATATGAGAGTTTAACAAAAATGACCTCATCAGTATAAGCAGAAATTAGGTTAACACTAGTAGGTTAAAACTGGTGCATTTATTTTATCATACACATAACCTACAAGCTCTCAAGATATTTGCTCATCTTGAGCTAGAGAATTTTGTAATAAGTTTTTATTCAATAATATAAAAACTATTCTTCATTATTGAGTACATAATTGGATTTGATTGTTATAATTATATTGACCCCCTCTATAGGTAATTAAAGGCCTAAAAATTGATATCAAAGCTTCATGTTTATATAAAATCACTTTAAGATCCACAAGCAGATAATGAAACTCAACAAAATGTGTCATCACCATTAGCCATAAACCAAATCAAAAACAATATGAACAGATATGAAACCCTCAAATTTCCAATCTTGAAAATTAATGAATATCATTTCTGTAAAGTGGAGATGACTATATGTCTGCAGGTAACACATCTTGAATACTAGAAGGGATTTATGATGGACCTCATTAGCCCATGAAACTGGTTGTTGCTATTTGTGGTCAAGAAAAAAATGGAAAAGTTGGACATTTTTGCATAACAATCTAGACAGTGTGATGTCCCCTAGGTTTATTGGATGCAAAACAACCAAGGAAATTTGAGCCACTTTGGTGGTTAAGTGTAAGGAAGAACCGCTATCAAGAAGATTCGAAGGACAATAATCAATCACCAGTATGAGCACTTTGACTCAAAAGTTGATGAGTCTTTGTTTGAAATCCATGATAGATTTCAGAAATTGTTGAATGATTTGTCACTTGTTGACATAGAGTATGATCGAGCAGATTCAAACTTGAAGGTTCTTCTTGCACTTCCTCAAAAGTGTGACTTGAAAGATATATCAATAAGGGATAACTATGATCTTGAAGACACATCCCTAGTTAAGATATATGGAATTTTGAAAACTAATGACCAGGAGATGGAGTAGAAAAGTAAGATGAAATGTGACAAGACATGTTTCTCTCACGGTAGAGGAAAAACAAGAGAGAAAATTGCAAGAAATAGCCATTTCAAAATGAAAGGCCATGATTTTATAGGCTGACACTTTATAGGCTGACACTGAGTCTCAAATACTCATGATGGCTTTCAAAATTATTCAGGAAGTAAAATTTGTAAAACCCCAACTTTTCAGAAAATAGTTATACTTAAATATTCACCTAAAACTCTAAATTAAATCCATAATAAGAATAAGTTTCTAGTTTTTCATAAATTTCTAAAATCCCAAACAGAAATAAAATCATATAAGCTGAAAATAAAGCAAATCTTGGGAGAAGCAGCTCCAATATAAACATAATCACTAAAATATTGTTACAAAGCATCCACCTTTAAGATGTCGCAAAAGCTAAGCACCTGAAAATTTGTGAGTAATGAGCCAAGAGCCCAGCAAGAAAACATTTCTACACTAGTGGATCAAGTATCATAATTTTATAAAACAAAAATAATTTTCCAAAATCCATGTGACATAAGATATAAAATTCCACAGCTGGCTAAGGCCACAAATACATGGTGACACACTATCAAAAATTCATAATTTCTGTCAAAAATGTGTGCAATTACTAACAGGTTCATAAGTCAGAGCTCACTGGGAATTCTTATTTGTAAAACAGGGTAGTAGATCCATAAATTTTAAAAACAAAAGCAGTACAAAAATATTTAAAAGATTTTAAAATAAATAAAGTGTAAAGAGTTAACTTACCTTAATATAATAATGAGAATGTTAACATGTACATGCCACTAAGCTAACCACACTTTAATTTTATAAAGCTTAACCCATAATAACAATTAAATGTCACTACAAGTAACAAAATAAATTCATATTGACATATAAATACGACAATTCTCATATAATAGTTAAAAATAGTGTACCCACAAATAAAAAAAACTCAACACTTAAATACATTATATATAATAATAATAAATTAAGTATATGTAAACTATTTAAATTAAGAATAAAATAGATGTACATTTAATATTTACTATCTATATAATCCTTAAAATAAAATAACAAAGATAAATAAAATAGGTAACATATGCTTATGATTATGCAAGTGGACAAAATATAAATATTGTTGTATAAATTTTCATAACCTTACGTGTGAAAATATCATTATACAAAATAAGTATAATCAATTTAATAAATGAGCATGTATTTAATTGGTGCAGGAATCTAAATGCATATCTAAATCAAACATATATTTAACATATAACATATGAATTATTATGCATGCATAAAACACGTAATTATAAACATAAATTCATGCATTAAATATTTACAAAAAAAATGGTGATTATTAACTAAAATATTTAATAATCAACATGATTAAATTAAGTAAACTATAGTGTTATACACATAACCATGGAACTAAATAATAAAATAAACTAATAACAAGTGAATTAGAATAGTCATACATAAGTTCACAAAAATGTAATTTAATTATATATATATATAGAAGTATGCAATAAACATGTAAAATACATAAGTAAAAATATAGGAAATAGAACTACCTTTCAGAGAAGATGTTATATAGAGACAAAATGATATGCTAATAGCCTATTTATACACAAGTTGGTTCAACCAATACTCTCATTGAATGGGTTTGTGGGTACTTGATCACAAATTTAAACAAACATTATCTATTTGTTAAGATTTAGTGTTTGACTGAGTTTTTCAAATACACATAACACGTACTAATAAATATACACAACATAACTACACCTATTATTAAATTCTAGTGGTAAAATAAATATATATTAAATTAAAATTATGCACATATAAATTGAAACAATTTTTTTAACCTTACTTAAATATTTTAGATAACTAGAAATGTTTATTTTTAATATAAAAATACGCGTCTTTAGATTTAATAATAGATCTATTTAATAAAATACTATTTTTCTTATATAACCAAATAATTAAAAATGCGAAAAATGTATATATATATAATTACAAAAATTATGGTTATTACATTCTACCCTCCTTAAAAAAATTAGGTCCCCAAATTTAAACATACCAAAAACATTTAATGATACCAAAAGTATTTCTGCATCGAGAAAGTCAGAAAATATTTAACCAAAAAAAAATAAAAGTAGTTTTTTTTTGAAACACAAATAACCAAACTCATAACTCACAGGTTAAACCTAAAAGGGCAGTCTACAGGAAGCTAAGTTAGGCTTTGAATACCAACTGTAATACCCCAACTTTTCAGAAAATAGTTATACTTAAATATTCAGCTAAAACTCCAAATTAAATCCATAATAAGAATAAGTTTCTAGTTTTTCATAAATTTCTAAAATCCCACACAGAAATAAAATCATCTAAGCTGAAAATAAAGCAAATCCTTGGGGGAATCAGCTCCAATACAAAAATAATCACTAAAATATTGTTCCAAAGCATCCACCTTTAAGATGTCGCAAAAGCTAAGCACCTGAAAATTTGTGAATAATGAGCCAAGAGCGGAGGAAGAAAACAGTTCTACACTAGTGGATCAAGTATCATAATTTTATAAAACAAAAATAATTTTCGAAAATACATGTGACATAAGATATAAAATTCCACAGCTATCACTAAATTACCCCTAGAGGGGGATAAGGCTGCCTAACGCCACAAATACCTGTGACACAGTATCAAAAGACTCATCATAACTAGCACTGCCTATTAAGGTATAAAAGGCTAGTTGCGGAACTATATGCAATTACTAACTGGTTCATAAGTCAGAGCTGACTAGGAATTCTTATTTGTAAAACAAGCTTGATCCATAAATTTTAAAATAAAAGTAGTGCAAAAATATTTAAAAGATTTTAAAATAAATAAAGTGTGAAGAGTTAACTTAGCTTAATAGCAATATCTCCCAAATTATGTTGACAAAATGAACCTAGACATACACAAATACACTTAATATAATAATCATGATGTTAACATGTACATGCCACTAAGCTAACCACACTTTAACTTTATAAAGCTTAACCCATAATAACAATTAAATGTCAGTACAAGTAACAAAATAAATTCATATTGACATATAAATATGACCATTCTCATATAATAGTTCAAAATAGTGTACCCACAAATAAAAAAAACTCAACACTTAAATACATTATATATAATAATAATAATAAATCAAGTATATGTAAACTATATAAATTAAGAATAATATAGATGTACATTTAATATTTACTATCTATATAATCCTTAAAATAAAATAACAAAGATAAATAAAATAGGTAACATATGCTTATGATTATACAAGTGGCCAAAATATAAATATTGTTGTATAAATTTTCATAACCTTACGTGTGAAAATATCATTATACAAAATAAGTATAATCAATTTAATAAATGAGCATGTATTTAATTGGTGCAGGAATCTAAATGCATATCTAAATCAAACATATATTTAACATATAATATATGAATTATTATGCATGCACAAAACACGTAATTATAAACATAAATTCATGCATTAAATATTTACAAAAAAAATGGTGATTATTAACTAAAATATTTAATAATCAACATCAATCAAACTAAATGATTAAATTAAGTAAACTATAGTGTTATACACATAACCATGGAACTAAATAATAAAATAAACTAATAACAAGTGAATTAGAATAGTCATACATAAGTTCACAAAAATGTAATTTAATTATATATATATATAGAAGTATGCAATAAACATGTAAAATACATAAGTAAAAATATAGGAAATAGAATGAAAAGAGAAGATGTTATATAGAGACAAAATGATATGCTAATAGCCTATTTATACACAAGTTGGTTCAACCAATGTACGTGATCACAAATTTAAACAAACATTATCTATTTGTTAAGATTTAGTGTTTGACTGAGTTTTTCAAATACACATAACACGTACTAATAAATATACACAACATAAATACACCTATTATTAAATTCTAGTGGTAAAATAAATATATATTAAATTAAAATTATGTACATATAAATTAAAACAATTTTTTTAACCTTACTTAAATATTTTAGATAACTAGAAATGTTTATTTTTAATATAAAAATACCCGTCTTTAGATTTAATAACAAATCTATATAATAAAATATTATTTTTCTTATATAACCAAATAATTAAAAATGCAAAAAATGTATATATATATAATTACAAAAATCATGGTTATTACATTCTACCCTCCTTAAAAAAATTAGGTCCCCAAATTTAAACATACCAAAAACATTTAATGATACCAAAAATATTTCTGCATCGAGAAAGTCAGAAAATATTTAACCAAAAAAAAATAAAAGTAGTTTTTTTTTGAAACACAAATAACCAAACTCATAACTCACAGGTTAAACCTAAAAGGGTAGTCTACAGGAAGCTAACCTAGGTTGTGAATACCAACTGTAATACCCCAACTTTTCAAAAAATAGTTATACTTAAATATTCAGCTAAAACTCCAAATTAAATCCATAATAAGAATAAGTTTCTAGTTTTTCATAAATTTCTAGAATCCCACACAGAAATAAAATCATCTAAGCGGAAAATAAAGCAAATCTTGGGGACGCAGCTCCAATACAAACATAATCACTAAAATATTGTTCCAAAGTATCCACCTTTAAGATGTCGCAAAAGCTAAGCACATGGCTCGTATGGAGAAGAAAATTGTGATGGGCTTGTGCTTTAGATACAAAGTGCAGTGTTTAGCACATGGCTCGTATGGAGAAGAAAATAAAGTTGGTTCTCATTCCTTTTTATCAAACTGAATGCATATAATCTAATATATACTAGTCTAGACATATAACGTGATATCTAAAAAATAGCAACTGAACTTCCTAGCATGACTCCACTACTTCAACGTTCGTGATAATGCTGAAACTGAACTATGACCCGGTCTACAGTTACTGTTGTGCTAACCAACACAACGTTCACTAAGGCCTATACAATTTATTCAAAACTAATAAAACACAAATTAATAACTAAATTTAAGATTATTCCAACAATCACCCCCTTAATCTTAAATTTTATCATGAACTCATTTGGATTAGCCCGTCTGGCATTCATCCTAACCCGTTTGGCTTTCAACTTCTTTGTCCATATGGCACTTAAACTTAGCCCTTTTTGCTTTAAAAAAATCCTTCCCATCTGGCACTTCTATTTACCCGTCTAGCACCTTTTATTTTGCCCGTCTGGCATTATTCTTCTGTCTATAATAATGCTGGCTCATCATCCTCGATCTTTGTGAGGTTCACTTCGTGTCTCTTCTCTCTTTCCCGTCGCGGTTTATCACATTCCGTAGCGTAGTGTCGCATAGTATTACAGTTGTAACACTTTATCCTACTCTTGTCACGGAAAGAACCACCTCTAGGTCTTTGATTCCGAGATGTCAGAAGAAGTTGTCCATCTACGCTCTCAGACCTTCCCTTCATCCTTTTCTCGTAAGCTTTGAGATGACCAACTACCTCTTCAACTGTCATCCCCTTAACGTCTCCAAATTGCTCCATATTTGAAGCTATTTGAAGAAACTTATCCGGAACTGCACGTAGAATTTTTCTCACAACACTCGATTCTTCCATTGTTTCGCCAAGGACCGGATTTAGTCACAATCCCACTCAACTTCATACAAAATTCTTCGATTTTATCCGTTTCCTTCATGATTAAGGACTATAACTCGCCTTTTAACGTCAGTACTTTTGCTTCTTTTACTCTTTCCACACCCATACACATTATCTTGATCGCTTCCCATGCTTCTTTAGTTGTTTCTTTTTCAGCAATGGACAGCAACACATCTTCGGGCACACCTTGATATATTGATGCAAGTGCCACTTGCACCGTTTTCTCATCCACGGCCCCCTTAGGATCCTTCTGCTCGATTGCATACCAAACTCCTTGCGCCTTCATGAAAACTTTTGTCTTTAGGGACCATGTCATGTAATTGTTTCTCGTTAACATTGGATAGCTTAAGCCCACAAAACATTCTTTTGCTTTGGATGTTTCCATGATTTTATTTGTGTGCTTGGGTTGATATTTAGGCATACAGGAACCTAACCATTATGCTCTTATACCAAGTGTAGAAAAAAAATTGTGATGGGCTTGTGTTTTAGATGCAAAGTGCAGTGTTTAGCACATGGTTGCTGTGTATGGAGAAGAAAATAATGCTGCTTCTCATTCCTTGTTATCAAACTGAATGCATACAATCTAATATATACTAGTCTAGACATATAACGTGATATCTAAAAGATAGCAACTGAACTTCCTAGCATGACTCCACTACTTCAACTTCCCTGATAATGCTGAAACTGAACTATGACCTAGTCTACAGTTACTGTTGTGCTAACCAACACAACGTTAAATAAGGCCTATACAATTTATTCAAAAGTAATAAAACACATATTAATAACTAAATTTAAGATTATTCCAGCAAGCCTATCACTTGCAACTATAGAAAACACCTGTAAGTTTATAGTAGAATATTTATAAATATTTCATTGTTTTTCGAAATGGTTAGTAAGAGGTAAATAAGGAGAATATTTATAACTTGTCTGGTTTATGAGTGATTGTGTGGCCTTAGCAAAAGGAAGTAGGATACAAGGTTATGGCTCATATTATGAATTTGACATAGTTTTGTTAAAGCTTCTCAAAGAGAATTGTAGAACTAACATATTTTACTATCAATCTTATCTCTGGTCAATATGTAGATGCAACAAAATCTGTAACATTGTATAAAAGAAATGACAATATGCCTCATTTAGATTTCTCACATTATCTATCCTCGAATCCTTTCATGCTACTTTATTAAGTCCAAGCCATAAGATCGAGTTGTATCATTCTATGCCCTTCTAATAACCTCTGAACTATCAATGTATGCAGGTACCATAACCGCAGTAATAATATGACTAATATGACTTAACCGTTCATCTTTCCCAGTGCAGTTTTGAGCCCCCAGGCCTCCACAACAAACCTGTGATATGAACATATAGTCACACAATATCCAAAAATGTAAAACAAAGATCAGCACAGAATAATCCGATTCTTAAAATTTCGTAAGCAATTAGATGATGAAATAAAAATCGACTACAATTAAAATCGTTGCACTTGTAATTCTCAAATCATCTATAAACTGAACTGGTGTGTAATATTTACATTGTATCTACGAATAAAGGTTTCAACATGTTTCTACTTTCTATGCATCTCACAAAGAATACATAATCAAACAAAAAGTATTTTCAGTGTTTTGCTTAAGCTGCATATAAGAACAAAAATTAATAACAAAGCTTAAGCTGCATACAAGTGTTTCTACTTGTTGTTGTTGCAAGGGGAGTGTGCCTTGCTATTACCTTATCAAGTCTTTCCTCGATAATTAGATCAAGTAATTCTCTGAGACCAGATAAAAGTTGAATGGAAGGAGTACAAAATCTCGTGTTCAATTTGTTTCACCTTTTTTGCTCTCATTGCATAAGCAACTCATGACTTCTTGTTAATATATAAAAATAATATACAAGACTCTGTGTTAGGAGGGTTAGGAGGGTCAGATATATTTCAACATATAAAGTCAATTCAATAATTATTGTAGTTTGCTAGAATCAAGAATATATTATCACATTTTCTTTAATACAACTTATGTACTATAGCCACTATCAGATATTGTCGATTATGAATTTTTGCACATAAAATTATATAATAACGTTATGTTAAATCGTAAAATATATAAAAACACTTTCCAAGATAATCAAAAGTTAATAACTTTCCGTTCTTTGAGAACAACTTTGTCATCAATATCACGAACACCAAGAAAATGCTTGATGTACCAATGGATCATGATTCTTTGGAGCAGACCTTGACGCTTAATGATATATATTGATATCGCTAAATGGTAAGGTTTTCTCCAAAAACTTTATCAAAATATCCCCAATTTATTTAAGTTCCTCTATAAGAGAATGGTAATGTGTGATATGATAGCTGAGTAATGGTATTTGATTTCTTAAACCTTAAATCTAATAAACATGGTTAACAATATGGAAATTAAAATTAATCTAAATTTAAAATAAATAAGAAAATAGTAGAGATGATAGAAACATTATAATTTTCCTGGTATACTCATGGATTATACTGTGTTGTATACATGTATTTCTCAATACATGGAGGCTCTAATTTTTTATAATGTAGTACTTTGCAATGAAGAGATTTGATCAAAATTAAAGAGTGGTTATTAATTAGAGAGACACATTGTGTTCAATTTAGTTTTACTTACATATATTTTTCAACAAATCGATTCTATGTTAAAATCCTTTTTATCCATATAATTAACAAATTGAGTTCTAGTGTCGGATACTTGAATCTGGTACATGGTAAAAAGGAGAAAATAAAGTGTACCAAAGTTTTTTAAGTTGTAAAAGAGAAGTTTAATCGTTATATCAATAAATCTCCATTCCAACCTATCGTATACCTTAAAATATCAATTCTTAACCCAGCCACACCCTTTTTTCCCTTGTGACTTCAAATGCAATCAATGTATTATGAGCTTATAGCCTCCCTTCATTAAAAGCCCTCTATTTGTTAGACACTGTCTAGATTAAACATAGTTTGAACTTATTCACCACCACCTTCGACACTATGCGCATCAGACCATTATAAAAATAGATAGGTCGAAGATCTTCCATATATTTTAGTTGTTTAACCTTAGAAATAAGATAAACAAGCCTACGATTTAGTTCCCTTGGCCCATGTCGTGTATCAAAGAAAATCTAACAAAATAGAATAACATATCTTTTAAAAATATTTCAATACATTTGAAAAATGCCGGGTTCGACCCATGTGGATCTAGTGACTTGTATTGATGCATGAAAAAGACTACATTCTTAACTTCCTCCTCCCTAATAGGTAATATGACCTAGTGATTGTGAAATAATAATTAAAAAAAATTGCAAAAAGGGTAAAATTTGACACGACCTTAATCTAATAACCATATATCAAACAAAACGGTAAAATTTAACATAAATTTAAACAACTTACCCGAGGAGAAACAAAACCATGTAAAGCCATAGGGAAAAACATATGTGTGTGTACTATCCAACTAAATCATAGTGGAAGACATGTAGATGTGGAAGCCATAACAAGGAATATCATATATGCATGTCCCATAATTACAATATACCTGTTTGTCTTGTCGTGGTTTCGGTATTTTTGTTTATAACTATGAGCGAAAGCCAAAGCGACCAAATCGAGATGTTCCTCCAGACTCTGATATTTTACCTTGAGGAGAAGATGCTTTTTTGATGAGTCGATTTAATTTAAGTTTGTGGAGAAACCACCCTGCAAAGAGAAAGTCAGGTACCGGGTTTTGTAAATAACAATCTGAGAATCTCAGATTGTAATTTAATTTAATTACTTAACACCAAATGATAAGGAGTGTAAAAAAAAGCACAAAATGTTTTACCTATCCAAGGGAATCCATGTTATAAAAGATGGCAACCTTTCCACTTTTGCTGACTTGATACATTTCCCTGTAGTAGGTACCAAGGTCATAGTTGCAGATCAATGTCCTCCACCAATACTATAGATGTCATTTTCTTCGTTATTTGTATTAATTACATATCGCCTATCCGTCCTTGAACTATTCTTGTTATCGATACTTGTGGTATCTCTTCTTTCAAGACATTTGTTCTCACTTCCCGTAGATCGGGTCATTTTCTCAGAATTTTCTTTTATCTTTTTCTAAAATGAAACCAGTAAAAAAATTATAGGATGTGAATTATAATAACACTTTCTTAATTGATTCTTAATAAACAATTATACAAACACCTTTATATGACTTAGGCGATTGGACACAAGTTTTTTATTTAACGATTAAATATATAATAAAACATCTGAAAGTATTGAATTTCTTTTTTGTAGTACTTCATTCTATAAAGATTAACAAACTATCAGAAGACGGAGCAAACAAAAAGTCCAAAATACAAATTCTACTTTTACAACGACAAGTGAAACCTCATAATTTCATACCATTGTCATTCCAAACAAATCCCAATACAACTCAGAATTGATAATATGACACGATTGACACATAAACATGATTTAATAAATAAACTCTAATTAACACATAGTGTAACATCGATAAAATATCTCAAACAGAAAATAACATAGGAACAGAAAAGCAAGGAGGTAAATTAAACAATCATTAACAATAATCGACCAAATTTAATCTTCTCCTAAATTAAATTTAGTGAATTGAAAGAACTTTAGGAAAGATGATTTGGGGAAAAAAATATATTTCGTTCAAGGTTTAATCTTTTCCGAGATTTAATCTTCTTGGAGCTTTACTCTTTACAAAGATTTAATATTCAGTGTTTGAGAGAAATATTTCAGCAATGATTTAATCTTTCGCCGCAGTGGAGTTTGTTTGACAGTCTGTGTTTTTTTTGTTTATTTAATAGACAGTCGGAAAAACAATTTCAGCAAGCGCGCTCACAAGTTTTGAACAATACCGCCTAACTTTTGGGCCCAAATCTCTGATCTACTATAATGATTATATAATGTATTGCAATAACATGTATTTGTAACGACCTCGAAATTTTGTTGATTCAGTTGCAATGTTTTTAAAATCCCTTGCAATAGACATGAAATCACCTTTCAACAACAACATTTTTTAGATAGTTTTTAAAAATCTAGTTGCGAAAGCAATTCTATGGTATAGTGAACTAAACCTTGTATAACCATTATTCATTTAATACCTGATTCTCCTACAGGCTGGAAGCTATTCCTCATACATACCCTGATATACTCTGGTGATATTTATAAATTGCTTTATGCTCTGAAATAAATGTTTTATCAACGTTAATTATGATTCTGTTTTATTGAATTATAATATTTATCATGTTGAATTGTTATAGAATTAGATAGCGTTCTAAATATGGAACATATTCGTGGTCAGACCAGATTGGTGGTCATATTAGGCCAATGTGTGCCTTGGATCCAGTATAGAGAACAGAGTTGTGTGCCTTAATCGGGTTAGTGTGTCACTGATCAGCAGCCTAACCTTGGTTTTAAACTTAAAAATGAATATCCAATTCTAATAATTACTTAACAAGGAACTTGATTCCTATGAATCATTTCAATTGATCATTGTTTACACTCAGTTATTGTTATATATTATAACTTGCTCAGCTAGTTAGCTCACCCTTGTGAATCTAGTTACGTTATTCTATAGTTAAAATGGAAATTATTGGTAATGAGGACCCCCAGTCCAGTATGCGATCTAGGATTCCAGGTTGAGTTGGATCGAGCTAGTTTGATTTATGCAAGTTTGTAAGAATGATTTCATTTTCAGTTGTAAGTTAACCTAGTTGGGATTTGGTATGACGTAATAAAAGTAAAGGTTGTGGCTGGTTTTCATACTTTAACCTGTTGTGACTGTGCTTGCGTAAATAACGGTAATTGCATATAATATTTTATACACAGGTTTATATAATATGTGTGTTGTGAACCCCAAACTTCTTACCCGGGTTTGGAGGGCGTCACAACCACCATCTCCGAAGCTAAATCAACTAATAATATTACCTAATATACAACCAGTGCTACCACTAAAGCTACTAGCAATGCTACTATAAATTGCCACTACTAAGACTAATCAATATAACATCAATGCTACCACCTGTAATACCATAATTAAACTGGCCATAAATGGAACTGCTTAAGCTAGCACGAACTTTAACACCAACACCAATAATACAACCACTAAGCTACCAATAGTACCACTAAGCTACCACCAATGCCATTACTAAGATTAACCAATATAACATCAATGCTACCACCTGTAATACCATAATTAAATTGGCCACAAATGGAACTGCTTAAGCTAGCACGAACTTCAACACCAACACTAATAATACCACCACCAATTCTCCTACAAAGATTACCGCTTTCAATGCCACCAATTGCACTAATAAGAGCACCCGCACCAATGGCACCATCAATGCCAGCAAATCCACTACTAATATTATCATTTCTGGTACCACCAATGTAACCACTAAGATGCTAGTCATGCTGTCACCAATCCCACTTTTAAAACTACACATTATACCACTAATGCTACTACCACTTATGCCATTATTAAAGTTACCACCAATGATACTTTTTAAGTTAGCACGAACTTCACCACCAACAATCCCACCACCGATTCCACTCCTAAGATTACGACTACTAGTGCCACCAATTGGAATAGTAAAATTACCATCACCAGTGACACCGCCAACAATATTAGTACTGGAATAAAGAAAAACCACAACTCTATACTTTTCAAATAGTTACGGATCTATAGAAGTTACTAAGCAACAGGTTCTAGTGAGGCTGAAAATGGTGACCCTACCATTTCATGTATTGAAAATATAAGTTCTTCCAACACTAAAAAATTTCCCAAACAAAGCCTACATCTCTATCAAGTAAGAAATCTCTTTTTCAACCACGTGTGTTGTGAAATGAAGTTAAAAAGTGACGGGGCTTCGTGAGATGGGAAACTCCTAATATAAGTAAACTTAGTGTTTTATTAGGTCAACAAAGAATAATTTAGAGTTGTTTATCTTATATACATTAGAAAAAAAATACACCCCACATAGATCCACTTATATTATCTGCATTTATATTAATAATATATATTGGCATGGTAAAAGTTAAAGAATAATAAAGAAACGTGACACCCTACATTGATGAAGAGAAAGGGAAGGCACTCAGAGTATTTTCTTCATTGTTTTTGGAACTTGTTGCAAGTAGCAAGAAAAATATAATTCTTGTGAAAATGTCTCTAAAGTAAGGTTATACATAAACATAAAATAAATTTAATAGTATAATTCAACAAATATGAACATAAAATATAAATAATACGTGGGCTTCTTTTCTATAAATTTTCATTTTTTTCATATATCATATATTTGATTATTTATGAGAAACAAAAAAAATTACTATAAATGTAATTGTTTTTTTTTCTAACCTTTACATGTAATCTTGAAAGGATAATTCTTGACATAGAGGTCATGTGAAAAGAAATACAAGTGACATTCCATGTAAATCTACATACATATATACAAGGAAAGTGGGATACTTATTTTAGTGTTTGATTTCTACCAAAAGTTTGTGCAAATAACACATATGAAAAGAAAATGAAGAAACTTTATTACCTTAACTTTGTTAAACAACATCAATTCATAGTTACCTGTAAACCTTATCCACTTAGTCCTCCACCAATTCATTTGATTAGTCATCCACAAATTCATTTGGAGATGTGTTTAACTTTAGAGAACCAAAACACTCTTTCATAGAAAATACAAATAACTCCAAAACACTATTTCATGGCCATTTACAAATTCATTTTGTTTGTAAGGCGGCGGGCTTGTGTTGATATTAGGATTTTACCTACCTTTTTAATATCCTATATTTTGCAGGCCCAATTGTATATCATGGGTTTTAATGGGCCCAATTTATTTTAAATTGTTTTTTTTATCTTAGTATCAATTTCTTATTACAAATTTAAATTTTTTCTTTTTGTAAAAATATAATTTAACAAAGTCTGCTCCATGTATTATACAACCTAATTGGGTGTTGATTTACAAACATAAGTACACAAGCATTCCTTTAATTTATTTTGTATTGTAAATAAAATCAGATTCTATAAATTAAGTGGTAAGAATTGTATAAAAAACTTAACTAGAAATGATATTTTCTAGAAAATTTTAAAATTTATTTAGTGAAATTATACATAAATTCCCTACTGAACTCAACTAATAAACCATAAAAAATTTGAAAAACTCGTCTGATTCGATCTTAAGAAAGTCATATTTAAAAAGGCCCGAAGCTTCCTCAACATATATTTTATTATAAAACTTTGCTTCTCTGCTAAAGAGAAAAAACTTGGATTTACTCAAATTTGGAATTTTGAAAATATCGAAATAATTTTTTTGATAGTTTTATTTTTCATCCAATTTTTTACACTAAAATATTTTGGGATAAAATTCTAAATCGGAAAAAATTCTACACATCTTTAATATATTTAAAGAAAATTTAACAAATGTACATTATTTTTTGAAGAAATGAAAAGTAATAAAATTAAGATTTTTACATATATCTAATTCGGACAGGCTGTAATTTGCGCCATTCTTGGGCCTCAAAATTTTGTATAAAATCCAAATTCATTAGTTTTTTAGAAAAATTGATTTGATCCAAATTCTAAATATGTAAATTAATTAAGCCACCCTTAACACTATTTAATTTATCTTTATTTAAATTA
Organism: Apium graveolens; assembly: GCF_009905375.1. Taxonomy (NCBI): domain Eukaryota; kingdom Viridiplantae; phylum Streptophyta; class Magnoliopsida; order Apiales; family Apiaceae; genus Apium; species Apium graveolens. The sequence goes on from NW_027420218.1 coordinate 160,195, forward strand.
TTAAATATTTATCTTTTATGTTGAAATGAACATTTATCTTTTTTAGTTGAAATAAATTAGTCAATTAAATTATAATTATTATGTTCCCACTGTGGCTGATAGGCTTTCTATTCTACAAAAAAATTATTTTTTTTGCTAATAGAACCTATAATATTTCCCACTTTGTAAGTCAAGAGTTATTATTACTATTTAAGCAAGAAAAATAACTTCTAATTCGATTTATATTCTTGTACCTAGATAATCCATCGAGAAACTAACAATTCATATTTTCAATAGAATTAGTCAGACCAAAATTCAAGACTTGTTCCACTAAAACCAAGTCCTAACAACACTTTAAATACTCATTTAAATTTGATAGAATTTACATAAAAATAAGTCAACAAAGAAACATGCAAATCAATACAAGAAGCAGTGTTTAAGATATAGTAAGTCTACTATAGACCACCTCACATGAAACATGTTTTTTACATAGTATTTAGTATAAAATGATTTAGAAATAATAGTTGCTCCGATCACTAATGGGGAATTTAGAGGATGGAATAATTGGCATGTTGTTCTCCAAGTATGCAGAAGGAGCAGCAACCCCACTTCCAAGTTGTACCAAGTAACCAACATCCTTAAGAATCATCTCCATACCACTAAGACAGCCTATCACTTGCAACTACAAAAAACAACTGTAAGTTTATAGTAGAATATTTATAAATATTTCATTGTTTTTCGAAATGGTTAGTAAGAGGTAAATAGAGAGAAAATATTTATAACTTGTCTCATTTATGAGTGATTGTGTGGTCTTAGTAAAATGAAGTAGGATACAAGGTTATGGCTCATATTATGAATTTGACATAGTCTTGTTAAAGCTTCTCAAATAGAATTGAGGAACTAACATATTTTACTATAAATCTTGTCTCTGGTCAATATGTAGATGCAACAAAATCTATAACATTGAATATAAGAAATGACAATATACCTTATTTAAATTTCTCACATGATCTATCCTCGAATCCTTTCATGCTACTTTATTAAGTCAAGCCATAAGATCCAGTTGTATCATTCTATGCCCTTTTAATAACTTCTCAACTATCAATGTACGCAGGTAATATAACCGCACTAACAATATGACTAATTTGACTAAACTGTTCATCTTTCTCACTTCAGTTTTAAGCCCCCAGGCCTCCACAACAAACCTGTGATATGAACATATAGTCACACAATATCCAAAAATATAAAACGGAGATGAGCACAGAATATTCCGATTCTTAAAATTCTGTAAGCAATTAGATGATGAAATAAAAATCGACTACAATTAAAATCATTGCACTTGTAATTCTTAAATCATCTATAAACTGAACTGGTTTGTAATATTTACATTGTATCTACAAATAATGGTTTCAACATGTTTCTACTTTCTATGCATCTCACAAAGAATACATAATCAAACAAAAAATATTTTCAGTGTTTTGCTTAAGCTGCATATAAGAATAAAGCATTGAACTTGTTGTTGTTGCAAGGGGAGTGTGCCTTGCTATCACGTTATCAAGTCTTTCCTCAAATATTAGATCAAGTGATGCCTGAGACCAGATAAAAGTTGAATGGAACGAGTATAAAATCTCGTGTTCAATTTGTTTCACCTTTTTGGCTCTCATTACATAAGCAACTCATGACTTCATGTTTATATATAAAAATAATATATATGACTCTGTGTTAGGAGGGTTAAGAGGGTCAGATATATTTCAACATATAAAGTGAATTCAATAATTATTGTAGTTTGCCAGAATCAGGAGTATATGATCACATTTTATGTAATACAACTTATGTATTATATCAACTATCAGATATTGTCGCTTCTGAATTTTTGCACATAAAATTATATAATAACGCTATGTGATCTCGTAGAAATATATAAAAACACTTTCCAAGATAATCAAAAATTAATAACTTTCCGTTCTTTGAGAACAACTTTGTCATCAATATCACCAACACCAAGAAAATGCTTGATGTACCAATGGATGATCATTCTTTGGAGCAGACCTTGACACTTAATGATATATATTGATATCGCTAAATGGTAAGGTTTTCTCCAAAAACTTTATCAAAATATCCCCAATTTATTTAAGTTCCTTTATAAGAGAATGGTAATGTGTGATATGATAGCTGAGTAATGGTATTTGATTTCTTAAACCTTAAATCTAATAAACATGGTTAACAATATGGAAATTAAAATTAATCTAAATTTAAAATAAATAAGAAAATAGTAGAGATGATAGATACATTACAATTTTCCTGGTATTGTGGTGGATTATGGAGTGTTGTATACATGTATGTCTCAATACATGGAGGCTCTAATTGTTTATAATGTAGTACTTTGCAATGGAGAAATTTGATCAAAATTAAAGAGTGGTTATTAATTAGAGAGACACATTGTGTTCAATTTAGTTTTACTTATACATATTTCACAACAAATCAATTCTATGTTAAAATCCTTTTTATCCATATAATTAACAAATTGAGTTCTAGTGTCGGATACTTGAATCTGGTACATGGTAAAAAGGAGAAAATAAAGTGTACCAAAGTTTTTTAAGTTGTAAAAGAGAAGTTTAATCGTTATATCAATAAATCTCCATTCCAACCTATGTTATGCCTTAAAATATCAATTCTTAACCCAGCCACACCTTTTTTTCCCGTGTGACTTCAAATGCAATCATTGTATTATGAGCTTATAACCTCCCTTCATTAAAAGCGCTCTGTTTGTTGGACACTGTCTAGATTAAACATAGTTTGAACTTATTCACCACCACCTTCGACAGTATGCGCATCAGAACATTATAAAAATAGATAGGTCGAAGATCTTCCATAAGTTTCAGTTGTTTAACCTTAGGAATAAGACATACAAGCCTACGATTTAGTTCCCTTGGCCCATGTCGTGTATCAAAGAAAATCTGACAAAATAGAACAAAATATCTTTTAAAAATATTTCAATACGTTTGAAAAATTCCGGGTTCGACCCATGTGGATCTAGTGACTTATATTGATGCATGAACAAGACTACATTCTTAACTTCCTCCTCCCTAATAGGTACTATGACCTAGTGATTGTGAAATAATAATTAAAAAAAGTTTGCAAAAAGGGTAAGATTTGACACGATCTTAATCAAATAACCATATATCAAACAAAACGGTAAAATTTGACATAAATTTAAACAACTTACCCGAGCAGAAACAAAACCATGTAAAGCCATAGGAAAAAATATATGTGTGTGTACTATTCAACTAAATCATTGTGGAAGACATATAGATGTGGAGGCCATAACAAGGAATATCAGATATGCTTGTCCCATAATTACAATATACCTATTTGTCTTGTTGTGGTTTCGGTATTTTTGTTTATAACTATGAGCCAAAGCCAAAGCGACCAAATCGAGATGTTCCTCCAGACTCTGATATTTTACCTTGAGCAAAAGATGCTTTTTTGATGAGTCAATTTGATCTAAGTTTGTGGAGAAACCACCCTGTAAAGAGAAAGTCAGGTAGAGGGATTTGTAAATAACAATTTGAGAATCTCATATTGAAATTTAATTTAATTCCTTATCACCAAATGATAAGGAGTTGTCAAAAAACAGCACAAAATGTTTTACCTATCCAAGGGAATCCATGTTATAAAAGATGGCACCCTTTCCACTTTTTCTAAGTTGATACATTTCCCTGTAGTAGGTAGCAAGGTCATAGTTGCAAAGCAATGTCCTCCACCAATACTATAGATGCCATTTTCTTCGTTATTTGTATTAATAACATATCGCCTCTCCGTCCTTGAACTATTCTTGTTATCGACACTTGTGGTATCTCTTCTTTCAACACATTTATTCTCACTTCCCGTAGCTCGGGTCATCTTATCACAATTTTCTTTTATCTTTTTCTAAAATGAAACCAGTAAAAAAATTATAAGATGTGAATTATAATAACACTTGCTTAATTGATTCTTAATAAACAATTATACAAACACCTTTATATGACCTAGGTGATTGGACACAAGTTTTTTATTTAACGAGTCAATATATATTAAAACATCTGAAAGTATTGAATTTCTTCTTTGTAGTACTTCATTCTATAAAGATTAACAAACTATCAGAACATGGAGCAAACAAAAAGTCCAAAATACAAATTTTACTTTTACAACGACAAGTGATACCTTAAAATTTCATACCACTGTCATTCCAAACAAATCCCAATACAACTCAGAACTGATAATAAGACACTATTGACACATAAACATGATTTAATAAATAAACCCTAATTAACACATAGTGTAACATCCATAAAAGATCCCAAACACAAAATAACATAGAAACAGAAAAGCAAGGAGGTAAATTAAATAATAATTAACAATAATCGACCAAATTTAATCTTCTCCTAAATTAAATTTAGTGAATTCAAAGAGCTTTAGGAAAGATGATTTGGGGAAAAAAATATATTTCGTTCAAGGTTTAATCTTTTCCGAGATTTAATCTTTTTGGAGCTTTAGTCTTTACAAAGATTTAATATTCAGTGTTTAAGAGAAATATTTCAGCAAAGATTTAATCTTTCGCCGCAGTGGAGATTGTTTGACAGTCTGTGTTTTTTTATATTATTTAATTGACAGTCGGGAAAAGAATTTCAGCAAGCCCGCTCACAAGTTTTGAACAAGACCGCCTAACTTTTGGGCCCAAATCTCTGATCTACTGTAACGATTATATAATGTATTACAATAACATGTATTTGTAACGACCTCGAAATTTTGTTGATTCAGCTGCAATGTTCTTAAAATCCCTTGCAATAGACATGAAATCAACTTTCAACAACAACGTTTTTTGGATAGTTTTAAAAATCTAGTTGCGAAAGCAATTCTATGGTATAGTGAACTAAACCTTGTATAACCATTATTCATCTAATACCTGATTCTCCTATAGGCTGGAAGTTATTCCTCATACATATCCTGATATACTCTGGTGATATTTATGTATTACTTTATGCTCTGAAATAAATATTTATCATGTTGAATTGTAATAGAATTGGATAGGTTTCTAAATATGGAATAGATTCGTGGTCAGACCTGATTGGTGGTCATATTAGGCCAATGTGTGCCTTGGATCCAGTATAGAGAACAGAGTTGTGTGCCTTAATCGAGTTAGTGTGTCACTGATCAGCAGCCTAACCTTGGTTTTAAACTTAAAAATGAATATCCAATTCTAATAATTGCTTAACAAGGAACTTGATTCCTATGAATCATTTCAATTGATCATTGTTAACACCCAGTTATTGTTATTATAACTTGCTGAGCTAGTTAGCTCACCCTTGTGAATCTGTTTAAATCATTCTACAGTTAAAATGGAAATTATTGGTAACGAGGATCCCCAGTCTAGCATGCGATCTAGGATTTCGGGTTGAGTTGGAACGAGCTAGTTTGAGTTATGCAAGTTTATAAGAATGATTTCATTTTCAGTTGTAAGTTAAACTAGTTGGGATTTAGTATGACGTAATAACTTCTGACTCGGGTTTTGAGGGCGTCACAACCACCATCTCTGAAGCTAAATTAACTACTAATAGTACCTAATATACAACCAGTACTACCACTAAAGCTACCAACAATGCTACCATAAATTGCCACAACTAAGACTAACCAATATAACATCAATGCTACCACCTGTAATACCATAATTAAACTGGCCATAAATGGAACTGCTTAAGTTAGCACGAACTTCAACACCAACACCCATAATACCACCACTAAGCTACCAATACGACCACTAAGCTACCACCAATGCCACCACCAATGCCACTAATAAGACTAACCAATATAACATCAAAGCTACTCACCTGTAATACCATAATTAAACTGGCCATAAATGGAACTGCTTAAGCTAGCACAAACTTCAACACCAACACCAATAATACCACCACCAATTCTCCTACAAAGATTACCGCTTTCAATGCCACCAATTGCACTAATAAGAGCACCCGGACCAATGGCACCATCAATGCCAGCAAATCCACTACTAATATTATCGTTTCTGGTACCACCAGTGTAACCACTAAAGATGCTAGTCATGCTGCCACCAATCCCACTTTTAAAACTACCCATTATACCACTAATGCTACTACCACTTATGCCATTATTAAAGTTACCACCAATGATACTTTTTAAGTTAGCACGAACTTCACCACCAACAATCCCACCACTAATTCCACTCGTAAGATTACGACTACTAGTGCCACCAATTGGACTAGTAAAATTACCATCACCAGTGACACCGCCAATAATATTACTAGTGGATTAAAGAAAAACCATAACTCTATACTTTTCAAATAGTTACGGATCTATAGAAGTTACTAAGCAACGGGTTCTAGTGAGGCTGAAAATGGTGACCCTACCTATTCATGTATTGAAAATATAAGTTCTTCCAACACTAAAAAATTTCCCAAACAAAGCCTACATCTCTATCAAGTAAGAAATCTCATTTTCAACCATGTGTGTTGTGAAATGAAGTTAAAAAGTGATGGGGCTTCGTGAGATGGGAAACTCCGAATATAAGTAAACTTCGTGTTTTATTAGGTCAACAAAGAGTAATTTAGAGGTGTTTGTCATATATACATTAGGAAAAAAAACACCCCACATAGATCCACTTGTACTATCTCCAGTTATATTAATAATATATATTGGCATGGTAAAAGTTAAAGAATAACAAAGAAACCTTACACCGTATATTGATGAAGAGAAAGGGAAGGTACTTGGAGCATTTTCTTCATTGTTTTCGGAAATTGTTGAAAGTAGTAAGAAAAATATAATTCCTCTGAAAATATCTCTAAAGTAAGGTCATACATAAACATAAAATAAATTTAATAGTATAATTCAACAAATATGAACATAAAATATAAATAATATGTGGGCTTCTTTTCTATAAATTTTCTTTTTTTCATATATCATGTATATGATTATTTATGAGGAACAAAAAAAATTAATACAAATGTAACTGACTTTTTTTCTAACCGTGACATATAATCTTGAAAGGATAATTCTTGACATAGAGGTCATGTAAAAACAAATACAAGTGACATTCCATTTAAATCTACATACATATATACAAGGAAAATGGGATACTTATTTTAGTGTTTAATTTCTACCAAAAGTTTATGCAAATAACACATATGAAAAGAAAATGAAGAAAGGGGGAAATATAAATTATTACCTTAACTTTGTTAAACAACATCAATTCATGGTAACTCGTAAACCTTATCCACTTAGTCCTCCACCAATTCATTTGGTTAGTCCTCCACCAATTCATTTGGAGATGTGTTTAACCTTAGAGCACCAAAACACTTTTTTCATAGAAAAAATAAATAACTCCAAAACACTATTTCATGGCCTATTTCATAGCCATGTACAAATTCATTTTGTTTGTAAGGAGGCGGCTTGTGCTGATATTAAGGTTTTACCTACCTTTTTAATATGATATTAGGGTTTTACCTACCTTTTTAATATCCTATATTTTGCAGGCCCAATTGTATATCATGGGTTTCAATTGGCCCAATTTAGTTTAAATTGTTTTTTATCTTACTATCAATTTCTTATTACAAATTTAAATTTTTTCTTTTTATAAAAATATAATTTAACGAAGTCTGCTCCATATATTATACAAACTAATTGGGTGTTGATTTACAACCATAAGTAAACAAGCATTACTCTAATTTATTTTTTATTGTAAATAAAATGAGATTCTATAAATTAAGTGGTAAGCATTGTATAAAAAACTTAACTAAAAATGATATTTTCTCAAAAATTTTAAATTTTATTTAGTGAAATTATATATTAATTCCCTACTCACCTCAACTAAGAATAATATTTGTACTACTACAACCCTAACTAAGAATAATAGAAGTACTACTATCATACATTCAAGTCTTAAAAACCTGTCACCATAATTCAGATATTATTGGTCATGTAAAAATTAATATTACCATGACAATATTTAATCAAATTAAATTTCTAGAGGTATAAGATAGCATACCAAATTTTTGACAATACAATTTTTAAAAATATTTACTAATTGCTATGTTTATTTAAACATAGGAATTAAAATCAACCATAATATGATTGTAGATTTTTATTTTATTCATAGTCAATTTGATTTAAACATGTAAAATGACAATATATTGTGGGTAACACTAAATATACCATATTCATTCACTGGTTGATTGGAAAAAATATAAATTGGGAAGAAATTGAATGAGAAATGCACTGATAGTGTCTAAGTATAAAAATTGTTTGACTTGACCATATGTACTTTAACATAATTATAATGAAGATTTTTAATATTTTCAATTCTAATAAAATTTATTATTTAAAACAATGCTTATATTTATAAACTTGGTTTGTAACTCAAAATTTTCAATAGACAAGTTTTCCAACAAATTTTGGGTCTTTTCACAAGGTGGGTATGAAATGCAAAAAGAACATTATTTTGTCAAATATGTACCAAAATATAATTAGTTATTTTTTTAAGATGAATAAAAAAGATACGTACAAAAATTATTTCTAGAATTTCCTTTTTTGAATAAAATTATTAATATTAAACTTTAATTCAAAAAAATAATTATTTTAAAAAGATATGTAAAATTATTAATTTTACATGAACAAAGTTCAAAAAACATGTATTATGGGATGAAGTATATCCTACTAAGTTTGGCCTAAGATTTTAAGTAATTCATCATTTATATTGACTTTGGTATGAAATGACTATTATCATTTACATTACATATATTTTGTACTCCCCATTTTTTATAGTTTTTGAGTAATTTTAATCAAAATTAGTTATTTGAATAAACATTTCTTTCCTTGCAAATATTTTAAGAAAATATAGAAAACTTATAAGATCACCAAATTCCGAGAAAAACTATTAAAAAAGGAGATCAAAATTTAAATTCAAAGTTTGTCAAATCCCAGAACATACCTCAATTTTTGTCCAAAGGCGGAACCTACCCATGTCTGTGGGAATTGAATTCTGATTTCCTGAAAATTAAAAAATGGCTTATAAACCTTCAAAAAAATTGGTGTCAAAAGTTGATGATATTAGTATATAACTATCACATTTTTTCCATTAGTATTTCATATGAGAGTTTAACAAAAATGACCTCATCAGTATTTATTGATGAATACTTCTCATCAACATTGTTCATATTAGTATTTTTTTGATATTAAAGCATATGTATTAGGATTCCTTATTGATTTTATCTTTATATTGATTGTCTAAGTGTGCAGTATATAAGCAGAAATTAGGTTAACACTAGTAGGTTAAAACTGGTGCATTTATTTTATCATACACATAACCTACAACCTCTCAAGATATTTGCTCATCTTGAGCTAGAGAATTTTGTAATAAGTTTTTATTCAATAATATAAAAACTATTCTTCATTATTGAGTACATAATTGGATTTGATTGTTATAATTATATTGACCCCCTCTATAGGTAATTAAAGGCCTAAAAATTGATATCAAAGCTTGGTGTTTATATAAAATCACTTTAAGATCCACAAGCACATAATGAAACTCAACAAAATGTGCAGTCACCATTAGCCATAAACCAAATCAAAAAACAATATGAACAGATATGAAACCCTCAAATTTCCAATCTTGAAAATTAATGAATATCATTTCTGTAAAGTCGAGATGACTATATGTCTGCAGGTAACACATCTTGAATACTAGAAGGGATTTATGATGGACCTCATTAGCCCATGAAACTGGTTGTTGCTATTTGTGGTCAAGAAAAAAATGGAAAAGTTGGACATTTTTGCATAACAATCTAGACAGTGTGATGTCCCCTAGGTTTATTGGATGCAAAACAACCAAGGAAATTTGAGCCACTTTGGTGGTTAAGTGTAAGGCAGAACCGCTATCAAGAAGATTTGAAGGACAATAATCAATCACCAGTATGAGCACTTTGACTCAAAAGTTGATGAGTCTTTGTTTGAAATCCATGATAGATTTTAGAAATTGTTGAATGATTTGTCACTTGTTGACATAGAGTATGATCCAGCAGATTCAAACTTGAAGGTTCTTCTTGCACTTCCTCAAAAGTGTGACTTGAAAGATATATCAATAAGGGATAACTATGATCTTGAAGACACATCTCTAGTTAAGATATATGGAATTCTGAAAACTAATGACCAGGAGATGGAGTAGAAAAGTAAGATGAAATGCGACAAGACATGTTTCTCTCACGGTAGAGGAAAAACAAGAGAGAAATTTGCAAGAAATAGCCATTTCAAAATGAAAGGCCATGATTTTATAGGCTGACACTTTATAGGCTGACACTGAGTCTCAAATACTCATGATGGCTTTCAAAATTATTCAGGAAGTAAAATTTGTAAAACCCCAACTTTTCAGAAAGTTTCTAGTTTTTCATAAATTTCTAAAATCCCAGACAGAAATAAAATCATCTAAGCTGAAAATAAAGCAAATCTTGGGAGAAGCAGCTCCAATATAAACATAATCACTAAAATATTGTTACAAAGCATCCACCTTTAAGATGTCGCAAAAGCTAAGCACCTGAAATGTGACATAAGATATAAAATTCCACAGCTCGCTAAGCCCACAAATACCTCGTGACACACTATCAAAAGTTCATAATTTCTGTCAAAAATGTGTGCAATTACTAACAGGTTCATAAGTCAGAGCTCACTCGGAATTCTTATTTATAAAACAGGGTACTTGATCCATAAATTTTAAAACAAAAGCACTACAAAAATATTTAAAAGATTTTAAAATAAATAAAGTGTAAAGAGTTAACTTACCTTAATATAATAATCAGAATGTTAACATGTACATGCCACTAAGCTAACCACACTTTAACTTTATAAAGCTTAACCCATAATAACAATTAAATGTCACTACAAGTAATAAAATAAATTCATATTGACATATAAATACGACAATTCTCATATAATAGTTAAAAATAGTGTACCCACAAATAAAAAAAACTCAACACTTAAATACATTATATAATAATAATAAATCAAGTATATGTAAACTATTTAAATTAAGAATAAAATAGATGTACATTTAATATTTACTATCTATATAATCCTTAAAATAAAATAACAAAGATAAATAAAATAGGTAACATATGCTTATGATTATGCAAGTGGACAAAATATAAATATTGGTGTATAAAATTTTCAGAACCTTACGTGTGAAAATATCATTATACAAAATAAGTATAATCAATTTAATAAATGAACATATATTTAATTGGTGCACGAATCTAAATGCATATCTAAATCAAAAATATATTTAAGATATAAAATATGAATTATTATGCAAGCACAAAACACGTAATTATAAACATAAATTCATGCATTAAATATTTACAAAAAAATGGTGATTATTAACTAAAACATTTAATAATCAACATGATTAAATTAAGTAAACTATAGTGTTATACACATAACCATGGAACTAAATAATAAAATAAACTAATAACAAGTGAATTAGAATAGTCATACATAAGTTCACAAAAATGTAATTTAATTATATATATATATATATAGAAGTATGTAATAAACATGTAAAATATATAAGTAAAAATATAGGAAATAGAATGAAAAGAGAAGATGTTATATAGAGACAAAATAATATGCTAATAGCCTATTTATACACAAGTTGGTTCAACCAATACTCCCATTCAATGGGTTTGTGGGTACGTGATCACAAATTTAAACAAACATTATCTATTTGTTAAGATTTAGTGTTTGACTGACTTTTTCAAATACACATAACACGTAATAATAAATATAGACAACATAACTACACCTATTATTAAATTCTAGTGGTAAAATAAATATATATTAAATTAAAATTATGCACATATAAATTAAAACAATTTTTTTAACCTTACTTAAATATTTTAGATAACTAGAAATGTTTATTTTTAATATAAAAATACGCGTCTTTAGATTTAATAACAAATCTATATAATAAAATATTATTTTTCTTATATAACCAAATAATTAAAAATGCGAAAAATGTATATATATATAATTACAAAAATCATGGTTATTACATTCTACCCTCCTTAAAAAAATTAGGTCCCCAAATTTAAACATACCAAAAACATTTAATGATACCAAAAATATTTCTACATCGAGAAACTCAGAAAATATTTAACCAAAAAAAAATAAAAGTAGTTTTTTTTTGAAACACAAATAACCAAACACATAACTCACAGGTTAAACCTAAAAGGGCAGTCTACAGAAGCTAACCTAGGCTCTGAATACCAACTGTAATACCCCAACTTTTCAGAAAATAGTTATACTTAAATATTCAGCTAAAACTCCAAATTAAATCCATAATAAGAATAAGTTTCTAGTTTTTCATAAATTTCTAAAATCCCACAGAGAAATAAAATCATCAAACCTGAAAATAAAGCAAATCTTGGGGGACGCAGCTCCAATACAAACATAATCACTAAAATATTGTTCGAAAGCATCCACCTTTAAGATGTCGCAAAAGCTAAGCAAATGAGGTAAGAGCGCAGCAAGAAAACAGTTCTACACTAGTGGATCAAGTATCATAATTTTATGAAACAAAAATAATTTTCGAAAATACATGTGACATAAGATATAAAATTCCACAGCTGCCTAACGCCACAAATACCTGTGACACAGTATCAAAAGGGGGCATCATAAGTAGCACTGCCTACTAAGGTATAAAAGGCTAGTTCGGAACTATATGCAATTACTAACTGGTTAATAAGTCAGAGCTCACTGGGAATTCTTATTTGTAAAACAGGGTACTTGATCCATAAATTTTAAAATAAAAGCAGTGCAAAAATATTTAAAAGATTTTAAAATAAATAAAGTGTGAAGAGTTAACTTACCTTAATAGCAATATCTCCCAATTTATGTTGACAAAATGAACTACACATACACAAATACACTTAATATAATAATCATGATGTTAACATGTACATGCGACTAAGCTAACCACACTTTAACTTTATAAAGCTTAACCCATAATAACAATTAAATGTCAGTACAAGTAACAAAATAAATTCATATTGACATATAAATACGACCATTCTCATATAGTAGTTCAAAATAGTGTACCCACAAATAAAAAAAACTCAACACTTAAATATATTATATATAATAATAATAAATCAAGTATATGTAAACTATATAAATTAAGAATAAAATAGATGTACATTTAATATTTACTATCTATATAATCCTTAAAATAAAATAACAAAGATAAATAAAATAGGTAACATATGCTTATGATTATACAAGTGGCCAAAATATAAATATTGTTGTATAAATTTTCATAACCTTACGTGTGAAAATATCATTATACAAAATAAGTATAATCAATTTAATAAATGAGCATGTATTTAATTGGTGCAGGAATCTAAATGCATATCTAAATCAAACATATATTTAACATATAACATATGAATTATTATGCATGCACAAAACACGTAATTATAAACATAAATTCATGCATTAAATATTTACAAAAAAAATGGTGATTATTAACTAAAATATTTAATAATCAACATCAAACTAAATGATTAAATTAAGTAAACTATAGTGTTATACACATAACCATGGAACTAAATAATAAAATAAACTAATAACAAGTGAATTAGAATAGTCATACATAAGTTCACAAAAATGTAATTTAATTATATATATATATATAGAAGTATGCAATAAACATGTAAAATACATAAGTAAAAATATAGGAAATAGAACTACCTGAAAAGAGAAGATGTTATATAGAGACAAAATGATATGCTAATAGCCTATTTATACACAAGTTGGTTCAACCAATACTCCCATTCAATGAGTTTGTGGGTACGTGATCACAAATTTAAACAAACATTATCTATTTGTTAAGATTTAGTGTTTGACTGAGTTTTTCAAATACACATAACACGTACTAATAAATATACACAACATAACTACACCTATTATTAAATTCTAGTGGTAAAATAAATATATATTAAATTAAAATTATGCACATATAAATTAAAACAATTTTTTTAACCTTACTTAAATATTTTAGATAACTAGAAATGTTTATTTTTAATATAAAAATACGCGACTTTAGATTTAATAACAAATCTATATAATAAAATATTATTTTTCTTATATAACGAAATAATTAAAAATGCGAAAAATGTATATATATATATAATTACAAAAATCATGGTTATTACATTCTACCCTCCTTAAAAAAATTAGGTCCCCAAATTTAAACATACCAAAAACATTTAATGATACCAAAAATATTTCTCCATCGAGAAAGTCAGAAAATATTTAACCAAAAAAAATAAAAGTAGTTTTTTTTTGAAACACAAATAACCAAACTCATAACTCACAGGTTAAACTTAAAAGGTAGTCTACAGGAAGCTAACCTAGGCTCTGAATACCAACTGTAATACCCCAACTTTTCAGAAAATAGTTATACTTAAATATTCAGCTAAAACTCCAAATTAAATCCATAATAAGAATAAGTTTCTAGTTTTTCATAAATTTCTAGAATCCCACACATAAGTAAAATCATCTAAGCTGAAAATAAAGCAAATCTTGGGGAACGGAGCTCCAATACAAACATAATCACTAAAATATTGTTCCAAAGCATCCACCTTTAAGATGTGGCAAAAGCTAAGCACCTGAAAATTTGTGAGTAATGAGCCAAGAGCCAGCAAGAAAACAGTTCTACACTAGTGGATGAAGTATCATAATTTTATAAAACAAAAATAATTTTCGAAAATATATTTGACATAAGATATAAAATTCCACAGGTGCCTAACGCCACAAATACGTGTGACACCGTATCAAAAGAGGCATTATAAGTAGCACTGCCTACTAGGTATAAAAGGCTAGTTCCGGAACTATATGCAATTACTAACTGGTTCATAAGTTAGAGCTGAATTCTTATTTGTAAAACAGGTACTTGATCCATAAATTTTAAAACAAAAGCAGTGCAAAAATATTTAAAAGATTTTAAAATAAATAAAGTGTGAAGAGTTAACTTACCTTAATAGCAATATCCACAAATACACTTAATATAATAATCAGGATGTTAACATGTACATGCCACTAAGCTAACCACACTTTAACTTTATAAAGCTTAACCCATAATAACAATTAAATGTCAGTACAAGTAACAAAATAAATTCATATTGACATATAAATACGACCATTCTCATATAATAGTTCAAAATAGTGTACCCACAAATAAAAAAAACTCAACACTTAAATACATTATATATAATAATAATAAATCAAGTATATGTAAACTATATAAATTAAGAATAAAATAGATGTACATTTAATATTTACTATCTATATAATCCTTAAAATAAAATAACAAAGATAAATAAAATAGGTAACATATGCTTATGATTATACAAGTGGCCAAAATATAAATATTGGTGTATAAATTTTCATAACCTTATGTGTGAAAATATCATTATACAAAATAAGTATAATCAATTTAATAAATGAGCATGTATTTAATTGGTGCACAAATCTAAATGCATATCTAAATCAAACATATATTTAACATATAACATATGAATTATTATGCATGCACAAAACACGTAATTATAAACATAAATTCATGCATTAAATATTTACAAAAAAATGGTGATTATTAACTAAAATATTTAATAATCAACATCAAACTAAATGATTAAATTAAGTAAACTATAGTGTTATACACATAACCATGGAACTAAATAATAAAATAAACTAATAACAAGTGAATTAGAATAGTCATACATAAGTTCACAAAAATGTAATTTAATTATATATATATATAGAAGTATACAATAAATATGTAAAATACATAAGTAAAAATATAGGAAATAGAACGTACGTAAAAGAGAAGATGTTATACACAGATAAAATGATATTCTAATAGCCTATTTATACACAAGTTGGTTAAACCAATTATATGTAAACTATTTAAATTCAGAATAAAATAGATGTACATTTAATATTTACTATCTATATAATCCTTAAAATAAAGTAACAAAGATAAATAAAATAGGTAACATATGCTTATGATTATGAAAGTGGACAAAATATAAATATTGGTGTATAAAATTTTCATAACCTTACGTGTGAAAATATCATTATACAAAATAAGTATAGTCAATTTAATAAATGAGCATATATTTAATTGGTGCACTAATCTAAATGCATATCTAAATCAAACATATATTTAATATATAACATATGAATTATTATGCATGCACAAAACACATAATTATAAACATAAATTCATGCATTAAATATTTACAAAAAAAATGGTTATTATTAACTAAAATATTTAATAATCAACATCAAAGTAAATGATTAAATTAAGTAAACTATAATGTTATACAAATAACCATGGAACTAAATAATAAAAAAAAACTAATAACAAGTGAATTAGAATAGTGATACATAAGTTCACAAAAATGTAATTTAATTATATATATATATAGAAGTATGCAATAAACATGTAAAATACATAAATAAAAATATAGGAAATACAACATACGTGAAAAGAGAAGATGTTATACAGACATAAAATGATATGCTAATAGCCTATTTATACACAAGTTGGTTGACTGAGTTTTTCAAATACACATAACACGTACTAATAAATATACACAACATAACTACACCTATTATTAAATTCTAGTGATAAAATAAATATATATTAAATTAAAATTATGCACATATAAATTAAAACAATATTTTTAACCTTACTTAAATAATTTAGATAACTAGAAATGTTTATTTTTAATATAAAAATATGCTTCTTTAGATGTAATAACAAATCTATATAATAAAATATTATTTTTCTTATATAACCAAATAATTAAAAATGCGAAAAATGTATATATATATATATATAATTACAAAAATCATGGTAATTACAAAATTGATCATGGTAATGATGAAGATATCCTACAAATTGATGCTCTTTTACTTAAAAAGTTTAGAAATATGGGCTATATAGACTTCAAAAAAAATGTTTTTGAAAAAAAGGCTCTACTTCCTCCAACTTTATTTTGATAAGAGGAATTAAAGAAAGAATTATGGCAAGGAGTCAAGGTATGGGAAAATTACAAGTCAAAGATCAAGTGCTATAATTGTGATGAAGTCAGACACTTTGCTGCTCATTCAGAAATCCAAATGCTAAGAAGAAGCAAGCCTTGATCAGCAAGAAGAAGAATTGAAGCAAGTTTTGACCAGAAGAATAATTGGGATGATACATTACAAGAGTACAAACTATGCTCACAAAAAATTGCATAATGTTCTATTATAAAGGGCTTTTCTTAATTTTAGGTAAAAGTTACAAAATAAACTAATGGAGATTAAATAATTTAAACATGTATATTTTATTTTATGGAATGATATTATCTTGTTAAACTAACACTGTTGAACAATCAACTTTTGGAAATTTATATGAATTATTCATAGTAAAGTCAATATTTATTTAAATTGAAATGATATCAATAGTGTAAATTTTTGTGTATGATTTTCTTGCTAATAAAATATGTTAAACACATTATTGAGACGTCATTTTAAGGATAAAATAAAGAACATGAACTCATAAATTGTTATGATAAAAACAAACACATTATTCTCAAATATACTTACTCAAATTTACAAGGAAAATACAATATTGTAAAAAATAAAACTTAAATAATCATCATAAACATATTTATGTCAAGATAAAATATGTAAATATGGTTAATCTTGAATTATAAAGTAACTTATATAAAATATGTAAATGTCAAGATTAATGAATACTGATATGTCTTTTCAAAAAAAATACACAACATTAATAAATGAATAAGAAAATAATTTATATAATGAATATGAAAAAAAATTATTTTATCTTTATCGCCTCCCAACAACACCTATTATTTTACAAAAAATATAAATTTAAACAATTCGATAAAAATATTGAACAATTATCCGGTATCCAATTTAAAGTCCAATTATATAACAGCTAAATCGACTAATTATTATTGAATGAATATATGTAAATAAGGTACTTAATATTGATAAATGATATATAAAAATACATTATATTTAGTGTCAAATATAAACCATAAAAAATTTGAAAAACTCGTCTATTCGATCTTAAGAAAGTCATATTTAAAAAGGCCCGAAGCTGCTTGAACATCTATTTTATTATAAAACTTTGCTTCTCTCCTAAAGAGAAAAAACTTGGATTTACACAAATTTGGAATTTTAAAAATATCTAAAAAAAATTTTGATAGTTTTATTTTTCATCCAATTTTGTACACTAAAATATTTTGGGATAAATTCTAAATGGGAAACAATTCTACACATCTTTAATATATTAAAAGAAAATTTAACAAATGTACATTATTTTTTGAAAAAATGAAAAGTAATAAAATTAAGTTTTTTATATATATCTAATTCGGAAGTGGTGTAATTTGCGTCATTCTTGGCCCTCAAAATTTTGTATAAAAATCCAAATTCAATACGTTTTTTAGAAAAATTGATTTGATCCAAATTCTAAATATGTAAATTAATAAAGCCACCCTTAACACTATTTAATTTATCTTTATTAAAATTATTAAATATTTATCTTTTAAGTTTAAATGAACATTTATCTTTTTTAGTTGAAATAAATTAGTCAATTAAATTATAATTATTATGTTCCCACTATGGCTTATTGGCTTTCTATTCTACCAAAATTTTATTTTTGTTTGCTAATAGAACCTATAATATTTCTCACTTTGTAAGTCAAGAGTTATTATTGGTATTTAAGCTAGCAAAATAACTTTTAATTGGATTTATCTTCTTGTACCTAGATAATCCATCAAGAAACTAACAATTCATGTTTTCAATAGAATTGGTGGGACCAAAATTCAAGACTTGTTCCACTAAAACCAAGTCCTAACAACACTTTAAATACTCATTTAAATTTGATAAAATTTACATAAAAATAAGTCAACAAAGAAACATGCAAATCAATACATGAAGCAGTGTTTAAGATATAGCAAGTCTACTATAGACCACCCCACATGAAGCATGTTTTTTACATAGTATTTAGCATAAAATAATTTAGAAATAGTAATAGTTGCTGCAATCACTAATGGGGAATTCAGAGGATTGAATTATTGGCATCTTGTTCTCCAAGTATGCAAGAGCAGCAGCAACCCCACTTCCAAGTTGTACCAAGTAACCAACATCCTTAAGAATCATCTCCATACTAGTAAGACAACCTATCACTTGCAACTACAAAAAACACCCGTAAGTTTATAGTAGAATATTTATAAATATTTCATTGTTTTTCGAAATGGTTAGTAAGAGGTAAATAGTGAGAAAATATTTATAACTTGTCTCGTTTATGAGTGATTGTGTAGTCTTAGCAAAAGAAAGTAGGGTACAAGGTTATGGCTCATATTATGGATTTGACATAGTTTTGTTAAAGCTTCTCAAAGAGAATTGAGGAACTAACATATTTTACTATTAATCTTGTCTCTGGTCAATATGTAGATGCAACAAAATCTATAACATTGAATATATGAAATGACAATATACCTCATTTAGATTTCTCACATGATCTATCCTCGAATCCTTTCATGCTACTTTATTAAGTCCAAGCCATAAGATCAAGTTGTATCATTCTATGCACTTCTAATAACTTCTCAACTATCAATGTAAGCAGGTACCATAACCGCAGTAACAATATGACTAATATGACTAAACCGTTCATCTTTCTCAGTGCAGTTTTTCAGCCCCCAGGCCTCCACAACAAACCTGTGATATGAACATATAGTCACACAATATCCAAAAATGTAAAATAGAGATGAGCACAGAATAATCCAATTCTTAAAATTCTGTAAGCAATTAAATGATGAAATAAAAATCTGACTACAATTAAAATCATTGCACTTGTAATTCTTAAATCATCTATAAACTGAACTGGTTTGTAATATTTACATTGTATCTACAAATAATTGTTTTAACATGTTTCCACTTTCTATGCATCTCACAAAGAATACATAATCAAACAAAAAATATTTTGAGTGTTTTGCTTAAGCTGCATACAAGAATAAAGCATTTAACTTGTTGTTGTTGCAAGGGGAGTGTGCCTTACTATTACGTTATCAAGTCTTTCCTCGAATATTAGATCAAGTGATGCCTGAGACCAGATAAAAGTTGAATGGAACGAGTACAAAATCTCGTGTTCAATTTGTTTCACCTATTTGGCTCTCATTACATAAGCAACTCATGACTTCTTGTTTATATATAAAAATAATATATAAGACTCTGTGTTAGGAGGGTTAGGAGGGTCAGATATATTTCAACATATAAAGTGAATTCAATAATTATTGTAGTTTGCTAGAATCAAGAATATATGATCACATTTTGTATAATACAACTTATGTATTATAGCTACTATCAGATATTATGGCTTATGAATTTTTGCACATAAAATTATATAATAACGCTATGTTAAATAGTAGAAATATATAAAAACACTTCCCAAGATAATCAAAAATTAATAACTTTCCGTTCTTTGAGAACAACTTGGTCATCAATATCACCAACACCAAAAAAATGCTTGATGTACCAATGAATCATCATTCTTTGGAGCAGACTTTGACGCTTAATGATATATAATGATATGGCTACATGGTAAGGTTTTCTCCAAAAACTTTATCAAAATATCCACAATTTATTTAAGTTCCTCCTTAAGAGAATGGTAATGTGTGATATGATAGGTGAGTAATGGTATTTGATTTCTTAAACCTTAAATCTAATAAATATGGTTAACAATATGGAAATTAAAATTAATTTAAATTTAAAATAAATAAGAAAATAGTAGAGATGATAGAAACATTACAATTTTCCTGGTATTTTAGTGGATTATAGAGTGTTGTATACATGTAGGTCTCAATACATGGAGGCTCTAATTTTTTATAATGTAGTACTTTGCAATGGAGAAATTTGATCAAAATTAAAGACTGGTTATTAATTAGAGAGACACATTGTGTTCAATTTAGTTTTACTTAAACATATTTCTCAACAAATCAATTCTATGTTAAAATCCTTTTTATCCATATAATTAACAAATTGAGTTCTAGTGGGGGATACTTGAATCTGGTACATGGTAAAAAGGAGAAAATAAAGTGTACCAAAGTTTTTTAAGTTGTAAAAGAGAACTTTAATCGTTATATCAATAAATATCCATTCCAACCTATCTTATGCCTTAAAATATAAATTCTTAACCTAACCAACCTATCTTATGCCTTAAAATATAAATTCTTAACCTAACCAGACCCTTTTTTCCCTTGTGACTTCAAAGCAATCATTGTATTATGAGCTAATAGCCTCCCTTCATTAAAAACACTCTGTTTGTTAGACACTGTCTAGATTAAACATAGTTTAAACTTATTCACCACCACCTTCGACGGTATGCGCATCACAACATTATAAAAATAGATAGGTCGAAGATCTTCCATATGTTTCAGTTGTTTAACCTTAGGAATAAGACATACAAGCCTACAATTTAGTTCCCTTGGCCCATGTCGTGTATCAAAGAAAATATGACAAAATAGAACAACATATCTTTTAAAAATATTTCAATACGTATGAAAAATGCCGAGTTCGACCCATGTGGATCTAGTGAGTTGTATTGATGCATGAACAAGACTACATTCTTAACTTCCTCATCCCTAATAGGTACTATGACGTACTGATTGTGAAATAATAATTAAAAAAAGTTTGCAAAAAGGGTAAAATTTGACACGACCTTAATCGAATAACCATATATCAAACGAAATGGTAAAATATGACATAAATTTAAACAACTTACCCGAGCAGAAACAAAACCATGTAAAGCCATAGGAAAAAACATATGTGTGTGTACTATCCAACTAAATCATAGTGGAAGACATATAGATATGGAGGCCATAACAAGGAATATCACATATGCATGTCCCATAATTACAATATACCTGTTTATCTTGTCGTGGTTTCGATATTTTTGTTTATAACTATGAGCCAAAGCCAAAGCGACCAAATCGAAATGTTCCTCCAGACTCTGATATTTTACTTTGAGCAGAAGATGCTTTTTTGATGAGTCGATTTGATCCATGTTTGTGGAGAAACCACCCTGCAAAGAGAAAGTCGGGTACCGAGATTTGTAAATAACAATCTGAGAATCTCAGATTAAAATTTAATTTAATTGCTTATCACCAAATGATAAGGAGTTGATAAAAAAGAGCACAAAATATTTTACCTATCCAAGGAAATCCATGTTATAAAAGACGGTAACCTTTCCACTTTTGCTAACTTGATACATTTCCCTGTAGTAGGTAGCAAGGTCATAGTTGCAGATCAATGTCCTCCACCAATACTATAGATGTCATTTTCTTCGTTATTTGTATTAATAACATATCGCCTCTCCAACCTTGAACTATTCTTGTTATCGACACTTGTTGTATCTCTTCTTTCAAGACATTTGTTCTCACTTCCCGTAGCTCGGGTCATCTTCTCACAATTTTCTTTTATCTTTTTCTAAAATGAAAACAGTAAAAAAAATTATAAGATGTGAATTATAATAACACTTGCTTAATTGATTCTTAATAAACAATTATACAAATACCTTTATATGACCTAGGCGATTGGACACAAGTTTTTTATTTAACGAGTCAATATATAATAAAACATCTGAAATTTCTTCTTTGTAGTACTTCATTCTATAAAGATTAACAAACTATTAGAACATGGAACAAACAAAAAGTCCAAAAAACAAATTCTACTTTTACAACGACAAATGATACCTTACAATTTCATACAACTGTCATTCCAAACAAATCCCATTATAACTCAGAACTGATAATAAGACACTATTGACACATAAATATAATTTAATAAAAAAACCCCTAATTAACAAATAGTGTAACATCCATAAAAGATCCCAAACACAAAATAACATAGAAACATGAAAGCAATGAGGTAAATTAAACAATAATTAACAATAATCAACCAAATTTAATCTTCTCCTAAATTAAATTTAGTGAATTGAAAGAACTTTAGGAAAGATGATTTGGGGAAAAAAATACATTCCGTTCAAGGTTTAATCTTTTCCGAGATTTAATCTTCTTGGAGCTTTAGTCTTTACAAAGATTTAATATTCAGTGTTTGAGAGAAATATTTCAGCAAAGATTTAATCTTTCATCGCAGTGGAGATTGTTTGACAGTTTGTGTTTTTTTTGTTTATTTAATAGACAGCTGGGAAAATATTTTCAGCAAGCCCACTCACAAGTTTTGAACAAGACAGCCTAGCTTTTCGGCCCAAATCTCTGATCTACTGTAACGATTATATAATGTATTGCAATAACATGTATTTGTAACGACCTCGAAATTTTGTTGATTCAGTTGCAATGTTTTTAAAATCCCTTGCAATAGACATGAAATCACCTTTCACCAGCAACATTTTTTGGATGGTTTTAAAAATATGGTTGCGAAAGCAATTCTATGGTATAGTGAACTAAACCTTGTATAACCATTATTAATCTAATACCTGATACTCCTACAGGCTGGAAGTTATTCCTCATACATACCCTGATATACTCTGGTGATATTTATGAATTAGTTTATGCCCCAAAATAAATGTTTTATCAATTTTAATAATGATTCTGTTTTATTGAATTACAATATTTATCATGTTGAATTGTTATGGAATTGGATAGGTTTCTAAATATGGCACAGATTCGTGGTCAGACCAGATTGGTGGTCATATTAGGCCAATGTGTGCCTTAGATCCAGTATAGAGAACAGAGATGTGTGCCTTAATCCGGTTAGTGTGTCACTGATCAGCAGCCTAACCTTGGTTTTAAACTTAAAAATGAATATTCAATTCTAATAATTATTTAACAAGGAACTAGATTCCTATGAATCATTTCAATTGATCATTGTTAACACCCGGTTATTATTATTATAACTTCCTGAGCTAGTTAGCTAACCGTTGTGAATCTGTTTAAGTCATTCTACAGTTAAAATAGAAATTATTGGTAACGAGGATCCCCAGTCCAGTATGCTATCTAGGATTCCTGGTTGAGTTGGATCGAGCTAGTTTGAGTTATGCAAGTTTGTAAGAATAATTTCATTTTCATTTGTAAGTTAAACTAGTTGGGATTTGGTATGACGTAATAAAAGTCAAGGTTGTGGTTGGTTTCTTATACTTTAACCTATTGTGATCCGTGGTTGCGTAAATAAGGGTAATTGCATATAATATTTCATATACAGGTTTATATAATATGTGTGTTGTAAACCCCAAACTTCTGATTCGGGTTTGGAGGGCGTCACAACCACCCTCTCTGAAGCTAAATCAACTACTAATATTACCTAATATACAACCAGTACTACCACTAAAATTACCAACAATGCTACCATAAATTGCCACTACTAAGACTAACCAATATAACATCAATGCTACCACCTGTAATATCATAATTAAACTGGCCATAAATGGAACTACTTAAGCTAGCACGAACTTCAACACCAACACTAATAATACCACCACTAAGCTACCAATATGACAACTAAGCTACCACCAATGCCACCACCAATGCCACTACTAAGACTAACCAATATAACATCAATACTACCACCTGTAATACTATAATTAAACTTGCCATAAATGGAACTGCTTAAGCTGGCACGAACTTCAACACCAACACCAATAATACCACCACCAATTCTCCTGCAAAGATTACCGCTTTCAATACCACCAATTGCACTAATAAGAGCACCAAGACCAATGGCACCATCAATGCCAGCAAATCCACTACTAATATTATCGTTTCCGGTACCACCAATGTAACCACTAAAGATGCTAGTCATGCTACAACCAATCCCACTATTAAAACTACCCAATATACCACCAATGATACTACCACTTATGCCATTATTAAATTTACCACCAATGATACTCCTTAAGTTAGCACGAACTTTACCACCAACAATCCCACCACCAATTCCACTCCTAAGATTACGACTACTAGTGCCACCAATTGGACTAGTAAAATTACCACCATCAGTGACACCGCCAACAATATTACTACAGGATTAAAGAATAATCATAACTCTATACTTTTCAAATAGTTACAGATCTATAGAAGTTACTAAGCAACGGGTTCTAGTGAGGCTGAAAATGGTGACCCTACCAATTCATGTATTGAAAATATAAGTTCTTCCAACACTAAAAATTTCCCAAATAAAAGCTACATCTCTATCAAGTAAGAAATCTCATTTTCAACCATGTGTGTTATGAAATGAAGTTAAAAAGTGATGGGGCTTCGTGAGATGGGAAACTCCTAATATAAGTAAACTTCGTGTTTTATTAGGTCAATAAAGAGTAATTTAGAGTTGTTTGTCTTATATACATTAGAAAAAAAATACACCCCACATAGATCCACTTGTACTATCTGCATTTATATTAATAATATATATTGGCATGGTAAAAGTTAAAGAATAATAAATAAACCTGACACCGTACATTGATGAAGAGAAAGGGAAGGCACTTGGAGCATTTTCTTCATTATTTTTGGAACTTGTTGCAAGTAGCAAGAAAAATGTAATTCGTGTGAAAATGTCTCTAAAGTAAGGTCATACATAAACATAAAATAAATTTAATAGTATAATTCAACAAATATGAACATAAAATATAAATAATTCGTGGGCTTCTTTTCTATAAATTTTCATTTTTTTCATATATCATGTATTTGATTATTTATGAGGAACAAAAAAAATTACGACAAATGTAACTGTTTTTTTCTAACTTTGACATATAATCTTGAAAGGATAATTCTTGACATAGAGGTCATGTAAAAACAAATACAAGTAACTGTAAATCTACATACATATATACAAGGAAAATAGGATACTTATTTTAGTGTTTGATTTCTACCAAAAGTTTGTGCAAATAACACATATGAAAAGAAAATGAAGAAACAGGGAAATATAAATTATTACCTTAACTTTGTTAAACAACATCAATTCATGATAACCTGTAAATCTTATCCACTTAGTCCTCCACCAATTCATTTGATTAGTCGTCGGCCAATTCATTTGGAGATGTGTTTAACTTTAGAGAACCAAAACACTCTTTCATAGAAAATACAAATAACTCCAAAACACTATTTCATGGCCATGTACAAATTCATTTTGTTTGTAGGGGGCTTGTGCTGATATTAGGGTTTTACCTACCTTTTTAATATCCTATATTTTGCAGGCCCAATTGTATATCATGGGTTTGAATGGGCCCAATTTATTTTAAATTGTTTTTTATCTTAGTATCAATTTCTTATTTCAAATTAAAAAATTTTCTTTTTGTAAAAATATAATTTAACAAAGTCTGCTCCATGTATTATACAAACTAATTGGGTGTTGATTTACAAACATAAGTAAACAAGAATTCCTTTAATTTATTTTGTTTTGTAAATAAAATGAGATTCTATAAATTAAGTGGTAAGAATTGTAGAAAAAACTTAACTAGAAATGATATTTTCTCAAAAAATTTAAATTTTATTTAGTGAAATTATATATAAATTCCCTACTCACCTCAACTAATAAACCATAAAAAATTTGAAAAACTAGTCTGATTCGATCTTAAGAAAGTCATATTTAAAAAGGCCCGAAGCTGCATGAACATATATTTTATTATAAAAATTTACTTCTCTCCTAAAGAACAAAAACTTGGATTTACTCAAATTTGGAATTTTGAAAATATCGAAATAATTTTTTTGATAGTTTTATTTTTCATCCAATTTTTTACACTAAAATATTTTGGGATAAAATTTTAAATCGGAAAAAATTCTACACATCTTTAATATATTTAAAGAAAATTTAACAAATGTACATTATTTTTCGAAAAAATGAAAAGTAATAAAATTAAGTTTTTTACATATATCTAATTCGGATGGGTTGTAATTTGCGCCATTCTTGGGCCTCAAAATTTTGTATAAAATCCAAATTCATTAGTTTTTTAGAAAAATCGATTTGATCCAATTTCTAAATATGTAAATTTATTAAGCCACCCTTAACACTATTTAATTTATCTTTATATAAATTATTAAATATTTATCTTTTAAGTTGAAATAAATATTTATCTTTTTTAGTTGAAATAAATTAGTAAATTAAATTATAATTATTATGTTCCCACTGTGTCTTATAGGCTTTGTATTCTACCAAAATTTTATATTTGTTTGCTAATAGAACCTATAATATTTCTCACTTTGTAAGTCAAGAGTTAT
Source organism: Apium graveolens (assembly GCF_009905375.1). Taxonomy (NCBI): domain Eukaryota; kingdom Viridiplantae; phylum Streptophyta; class Magnoliopsida; order Apiales; family Apiaceae; genus Apium; species Apium graveolens. The sequence continues at coordinate 187,539 of NW_027420218.1, forward strand.
TATTATTATTTAAGCAAGCAAAATAACTTCTAATTGGATTTATCTTCTTGCACCTAGATAATCCATCAAGAAACTAACAATTTATATTTTCAATAGAATTAGTCAGACCAAAATTCAAGATTTGTTCCAGTAAAACCAAGTCCTAACAACACTTTAAATACTCATTTAAATTTGATAAAATTTATATAAAAATAAGTCAACAAAGAAACATGCAAATCAATGCAAGAAGCAGTGTTTAAGATATAGCAAGTCTACTATAGACCACCGCACATGAAGTATGTTTTTTTCATAGTATTTAGCATCAAATGATTTAGAAATAATAGTGGCTGCCATCACTAATGAGGAATTCAGAGGATGGAATCATTGGCATGTTGTTCTCCAAGTATGCAGAAGGAGAGCAACCCCACTTCCAAGTTGTACCAAGTAACCAACATCCTTAAGAATCATCTACATACCAGTAAGACAGCCTATCACTTGCAACTACAAAAAACACCGGTAAGTTTATAGTAGAATATTTATAAATATTTCATTGTTTTTCGAAATGGTTAGTAAGAGGTAAATAGAGAGAAAATATTTATAACTTGTCAAAAGGAAGTAGGATACAAGGTTATGGCTCATATTATGAATTTGACATAGTTTTGTTAAGGCTTCTCAAAGAGAATTGAGGAACTAACATATTTTACTATTAATCTTGTCTTTGGTCAATATGTATATGCAACAAAATCTATAACATTTAATATAAGAAATGACAATATACCTCATTTAGATTTCTCACATGATCTATCCTCAAATCCTTTCATGCTACTTCATTAAGTCCAAGCCATAAGATCCAGGTGTATCATTCTATGCCCTACTAATAACTTCTCAACTATCAATGGAAGCAGGTACCATAACTACAGTAACAATATGACTAATATGACTAAACAGTTCATCTATTTTTCAGCCCCAAGCCTCCACAACAAACGTGTGATATGAACATATAGTCACACAATATTTACAAATTTAAACAGAGATGAGCACAGAATAATCCGATTCTTAAAATTCTATAAGCAATTAGATGATGAAATAAAAATCGACTACAATTAAAATCATTGCACTTGTAATTCTTAAATCATCTATAAATTGAACTCGTTTGTAATATTTACATTGTATCTACAAATAATGGTTTCAACATGTTTCTACTTTCTATGCATCTCACAAAGAATACATAATCAAACAAAAAATATTTTCATGTTTTGCTTAAGCTGCATATAAGAATAAAGCATTGAACTTGTTGTTTTTGCAAGGGGAGTGTGCCTTGTTATCACGTTATCAAGTCTTTCCTCAAATATTAGATCAAGTGATGCTTGAGACCAGATAAAAGTTGAATGGAACGAGTACAAAATCTCGTGTTCAATTTGTTTCACCTTTTTGGCTCTCATTACATAAGCAACTCATGACGTTTTGTTTATATATAAAAATAATATATAAGACTCTGTGTTAGGAGGGTTAGGAGGGTCAGATATATTTCAACATATAAAGTGAATTCAATAATTATTGTAGTTTGTTAGAATCAAGAATATATGATCACATTTTGTGTAATACAACTTATGTATTATAGCCACTATCAGATATTGTCGCTTAAATAATCATCATAAACATATTTATGTTTGCAAAATAAATTGAACAAATTAAATACTTAATCTTCAATTATAAAGTAACGTATATAAAATATGTAAATGTCAAGATTAATGAATATTGATATGTCTTTTCTAAAAAAATACACAACATTAATAAATGAATAAGAAAATATGTTATATACTGAATATGAAAAAAATATTATTTTATCTTTATCGCCTCCCAACAACACCTACTATTTTACAAAAAATATAAATTTAAACAATTCAATAAAAACAATGAACAATTATCGAGGATCCAATTTAAAGTCCAATTATATAACAACTAAAACGACTAATTATTATTGAATCAATATTTGTAAATAAGGTACTTAATATTGATAAATGATATATAAAAACACGTTATATTTAGTGTTAAATATAAACCATAAAAATTTTGAAAAACTCGTCGGATTCGATCTTAAGAAAGTCATATTTAAAAAGGCCGGAAGCTCCATGAACATATATTTTATTATAAAAATTTGCTTCTCTCCTAAAGAGAAAAAACTTGGATTTACTCAAATTCGGAATTTTAAAAATATCGAAATAATTTTTTTGATAGTTTTATTTTTCATCCAATTTTTTACACTAAAATATTTGGGGATAAAATTCTAAATCGAAAAAAATTCTACACATCTTTAAAATATTTAAAGAAAATTTAACAAATGTACATTATTTTTCGAAGAAATGAAAAGTAATAAAATTAAGTTTTTTTACATATATCTAATTCGGACGTGCTATAATTTGCGCCATTCTTGGGCCTCAAAATTTTGTATAAAATTCAAATTCATTAATTTTTTAGAAAAATTGATTTGATCCAAATTCTAAATATGTAAATTAATTAAGCCACCCTTAACACTATTTAATTATCTTTATTTAAATTATTAAATATTTATCTTTTAAGTTGAAATGAACATTTATCATTTTTAGTTGAAATAAATTAGTCAATTTAATTATAATTATTATGTTCCCACTGTGGCTTATTGGCTTTTTATTCTACCAAAATTTTATTTTTGTTTGCTAATAGAACCTATAATATTTCTCACTTTGTAAGTAAAGAGTTATTATTGGTATTTAAGCAAGCAAAATAACTTCTAATTGCATTTAGATTTTTTTTTTGACAAATGCAGAAAGTTCTCATTAAATTGAATATAATACAGTCGGGACAAACCCCAACTGTCCATACAACCAGGTGATAAACAATAATTAACAATAATCGACCAAATTTAATCCATCAAGAAACTAACAATTCATATTTTCAATAGAATTACTCAGACCAAAATTCAAGACTTGTTCCACTAAAACCAAGTCCTAACAACACTTTAAATACTCATTTAAATTTGATAAAATTTATATAAAAATAAGTCAACAAAAAAAGATGCAAATCAATGCAAGAAGCGGTGTTTAAGATATAGTAAGTCTACTGTAGACCACGACAGATGAAGCATGTTTTTTATATAGTATTTAGCATAAAATGATTTAAAAATAATAGTTGGTGCCATCACTATTGGGGAATTCAGAGGATGGAATCATTTTCATGTTGTTCTCCAAGTATGCAGAAGGAGCAGTAACCCCACTTCCAAGTTGTACCAAGTAACCAACATCCTTAAGAATCATCTCCATACCAGTAAGACAACCTATCACTTGCAACTACAAAAAACACCCCTAAGTTTATAGTAGAATATTTATAAATATTTCATTGTTTTTCGAAATGGTTAGTAAGAGGTAAATAGAGAGAAAATATTTATAACTTCTCTAGTTTATGAATGATTGTGTGGTCTTAGCAAAAGGAAGTAGGATACAAGGTTATGGCTCATATTATGAATTTGACATAGTTTTGTTAAAGCTTCTCAAAGAGAATTGAGGAACTAACAGATTTTACTATTAATCTTGTCTATGGTCAATATGTAGATGCAACAAAATCTATAACATTGAATATATGAAATGACAATATACCTCATTTAGATTTCTCACATGATCTATCCTTGAATCCTTTCATGCTATTTTATTAAGTCCAAGTCATAAGATCCAGTTGTATCATTCTATGCCCTTCTAATAACTTCTCAACTATAAATGTAAGCAGGTACCATAACCGCAGTAACAATATGACTAATATGACTAAACTGTTCATCTTTCTCACTGCAGTTTTTCAGCCCCCAGGCCTCCACAACAAACGTGTGATATGAACATATAGTCACACAATATCCAAAAATGTAAAATAGAGATGAGCACAGAGATTTAGTGTTTGACTGAGTTTTTCAAATACATAACTACACCTATTATTAAATATATATTAAATTAAAATTATTCACATATAAATTAAAACAATTTTTTTAACCTTACTTAAATATTTTAGATACCTAGAAATGTTTATTTTTAATATAAAAATACGCGTCTTTAGATTTAATAACAAATCTATATAATAAAATATTATTTTCCTTATATAACCAAATAATTAAAAATGCAAAAAATATATATATATATATAATTACAAAAATCATGGTTATTAAATTCTACCCTACTTAAAAAATTAGGTCCCCAAATTTAAACATACCAAAAATATTTAATGATACCAAAAATATTTCTGTGAAAGTCAAAAAATATTTAACCAAAAAAAAATAAAAGTAATTTTTTTTGGAAACAGAAATAACTAAACTCATAACTGGTTAAGCCTAAAAGGGTAGTCTAGAGAAGCTAACCTAGGCTCTGAATACCAACTGTAATACCCCAACTTTTCACAAAATAGTTATACTTAAATATTCAGCTAAAACTCCAAATTAAATCCATAATAAGAATAAGTTTCTAGTTTTTCATAAATTTCTAAAATCGCAGATAGAAATAAAATCATCTAAGCTGAAAATAAAGCAAATCTTGGGAGACGGAGCTCCAATACAAACATAATCACTAAAATATTGTTCCAAAGCATCCACCTTTAAGATGTTGCAAAAGCTAAGCACCTGAAAATTTGTGAGTAATGAGCCAAGAGCCCAGCAAGAAAACAGTTCTACACTAGTGGATCAAGTATCATAATTTTATAAAATAAAAATCATTTTCCAAAATCCATATGACATAACATATAAAATTCCACACCTAGGCCACAAATACCTGGTGACAAACTATCAAAAGTTCATAATTTCTGTGAATAATGGGCCCCTTAATGAGAGAGTGTGCTCTCCCCAAGCCATTCCCTAGTAAGCCCCTTAATGAGAGAGTGTGCTCTCCCCAAGCCATCATAAGTAGCACTCCATAGTAAGCTATCAAAAACGCTAGTTCCGGAACTATACGCAATTACTAACTGGTTCATAAGTTAGAGCTCACTGGGAATTCTTGTTTGTAAAACAGGGTACTTGATCCATAAATTTTAAAACAAAAGAAGTGCAAAAATATTAAAAAGAATTTAAATTAAATAAAGTGTGAAGAGTTAACTTACCTTAATAACAATATCTGCCAAATTATGTTACCAAAATGAACCTAGACATACACACATACACTTAATATAATAATGAGAATGTTAACATGTACATCCCACTAAGCTAACTAAGCTAACCACACTTTAACTTTATAAAGCTTAACCCATAATAACAATTAAATGTCATTACAAGTAACAAAATAAATTCATATTGACATATAAATACGACCATTCTCATATAATAGTTCAAAATAGTGTACCGACAAATAAAAAAAACTCAACACTTAAATACATTATATATAATAATAATAAATCAATTATATGTAAACTATTTAAAATCAGAATAAAATAGATGTATATTTAATATTTACTATCTATATAATCTTTAAAATAAAGTAACAAAGATAAATAAAATAGGTAACATATGCTTATGATTATGAAAGTGGACAAAATATAAATATTGGTGTATAAAATTTTCATAACCTTACCTGTGAAAATATCATTATACAAAATAAGTATAATCAATTTAATAAATGAGCATATATTTAATTGGTGCACTAATCTAAATGCATATCTAAATCAAACATATATTTAACATATAACATATGAATTATTATGCATGCACAAAACACATAATTATAAACATAAATTCATGCATTAAATATTTACAAAAAAAATGGTTATTAATAACTAAAACATTTAATAATCAACATCAAAGTAAATGATTAAATTAAGTAAACTATAATGTTATACAAATAACCATGGAACTAAATAATAAAAAAAACTAATAACAAGTGAATTAGAATAGTGATACATAAGTTCACAAAAATGTAATTTAATTATATATATATATAGAAGTATGCAATAAACATGTAAAATACATAAATAAAAATATAGGAAATACAACATTTTAGAGAAAATGTTATACAGACATAAAATGATATGCTAATAGCCACACAAGTTGGTTGACTGAGTTTTTCAAATACACGTAACACGTACTAATAAATATACACAACATAACTACACCTATTATTAAATTCTAGTGATAAAATAAATATATATTAAATTAAAATTATGCACATATAAATTAAAACAATTTTTTTAACCTTACTTAAATATTTTAGATAACTAGAAATGTTTATTTTTAATATAAAATTATGCGTCTTTAGATTTAATAACAAATCTATATAATAAAATATTATTTTTCTTATATAACCAAATAATTAAAAATGCGAAAAATGTATATATATATAATTACAAAAATCATGGTTACTACAAAATTGATCATGGTAATGATGAAGATATCCTACAAATTGATGCTCTTTTACTTAAAAAGTTTAGAAATATGGGCTATATAGACTTCAAAAAAAATGTTTTAGAAAAAAAGGCTCTACTTCCTCCAACTTTATTTTGATAAGAGGAATTAAAGAAAGAATTATCCCAAGGATTCAAGGTATGGGAAAATTACAAGTCAAAGATCAAGTGCTATAATTGTGATGAAGTCAGACACTTTGCTGCTCATTCAGAAAGCCAAACGCTAAGAAGAAGCAAGCCTGATCAGCAAGAAGAAGAATTGAAGCAAGTTTTGACCAGAAGAACAATTGGGATGATACATTACAAGAGTACAAACTATGCTCACAAAAAATTGCATAATATTCTATTATAAAGGGCTTTTCTTAATTTTAGGTAAAAGTTACAAAATAAACTAATGGAGATTAAATAATTTAAACATGTATATTTTATTTTATGGAATGATATTATCTTGTTAAACTAACACTGTTGAACAATCAACTTTTGGAAATTTATATGAATTATTCATAGTAAAGTCAATATTTATTTAAATTGAAATGATATCAATAGTGTAAATTTTTGTTTATGATTTTCTTGCTAATAAAATATGTTAAACACATTATTGAGACGTCATTTTAAGGATAAAATAAAGAACATGAACTCATAAATTGTTATGATAAAAACAAACACATTATTCTCAAATCTACTTACTCAAATTTACAAGGAAAATACAATATTGTAAAAAATAAAACTTAAATAATCATCATAAACATATTTATGTCAAGATAAAATATGTAAATATGGTTAATCTTGAATTATAATGTAACTTATATAAAATATGTAAATGTCAAGATTAATGAATACATATGTCTTTTCTAAAAAAATACACAACATTAATAAATGAATAAGAAAATAATTTATATACTGAATATGAAAAAAAATTATTTTATCTTTATCGCCTCCCAACAACACCTATTATTTTACAAAAAATATAAATTTAAACAATTCGATAAAAATAATGAACAATTATCCGGTATCCAATTTAAAGTCCAATTATATAACAGCTAAATTGACTAATTATTATTGAATGAATATATGTAAATAAGGTACTTAATATTGATAAATGATATATAAAAATACATTATATTTAGTGTCAAATATAAACCATAAAAAATTTGAAAAACTCGTCTGATTCGATCTTAAGAAAGTCATATTTAAAAAGGCCCGAAGCTGCTTGAACATCTATTTTATTATAAAACTTTGCTTCTCTCCTAAAGAGAAAAAACTTGGATTTACACAAATTTGGAATTTTAAAAATATCCAAAAAAATTTTATTTTTGTTTGCTAATAGAACCTATAATATTTCTCACTTTGTAAGTCAAGAGTTATTATTGGTATTTAAGCAAGCAAAATAACTTTTAATTGGATTTATCTTCTTGTACCTAGATAATCCATCAAGAAACTAACAATTCATGTTTTCAATAGAATTGGTGGGACCAAAATTCAAGACTTGTTCCACTAAAACCAAGTCCTAACAACACTTTAAATACTCATTTAAATTTGATAAAATTTACATAAAAATAAGTCAACAAAGAAACATGCAAATCAATACAAGAAGCAGTGCTTAAGATATAGCAAGTCTACTATAGACCACCCCACATGAACCATGTTTTTTACATAGTATTTAGCATAAAATGATTTAGAAATAGTAATACTTGCTGCAATCACTAATGGGGAATTCAGAGGATTGAATTATTGGCATGTTGTTCTCCAAGTATGCAAGAGCAGCAACCCCACTTCCAAGTTGTACCAAGTAACCAACATCCTTAAGAATCATCTCCATACTAGTAAGACAGCCTATCACTTGCAACTACAAAAAACACCGGTAAGTTTATAGTAGAATATTTATAAATATTTCATTGTTTTTTGAAATGGTTAGTAAGAGGTAAATAGTGAGAAAATATTTATAACTTGTCTCGTTTATGAGTGATTGTGTAGTCTTATCAAAAGGAAGTAGGGTACAAGGTTATGGCTCATATTATGGATTTGACATAGTTTTGTTAAAGCTTCTCAAAGAGAATTGAGGAACTAACATATTTTACTATTAATCTTGTCTCTGGTCAATATGTAGATGCAACAAAATCTATAATATTGAATATATGAAATGACAATATACCTCATTTAGATTTCTCACATGATCTATCCTCGAATCCTTTCATGCTACTTTATTAACTCCAAGCCGTAAGATCGAGTTGTATCATTCTATGCCCTTCTAATAACTTCTCAACTATCAATGTAACCAGGTACCATAACCGCAGTAACAATATGACTAATATGACTAAACCGTTCATCTTTCTCAGTGCAGTTTTTCAGCCCCCAGGCCTCCACAACAAACCTGTGATATGAACATATAGTCACATAATATCCAAAAATGTAAAATAGAGATGAGCATAGAATAATCCGATTCTTAAAATTCTGTAAGCAATTAGATGATGAAATAAAAATCGACTACAATTAAAATCATTGCACTTGTAATTCTTAAATCATCTCTAAACTGAACTGGTTTGTAATATTTACATTGTATCTACAAATAATTGTTTTAACACGTTTCCACTTTCTATGCATCTCACAAAGAATACATAATCAAACAAAAAATATTTTCAGTATTTTGCTTAAGCTGCATACAAGAATAAAGCATTTAACTTGTTGTTGTTGCAAGGGGAGTGTGCCTTACTATTACGTTATCAAGTCTTTCCTCGAATATTAGATCAAGTGATGCCTGAGACCAGATAAAAGTTGAATGGAACGAGTACAAAATCCCGTGTTCAATTTGTTTCACCTATTTGGCTCTCATTACATAAGCAACTCATGACTTCTTGTTTATATATAAAAATAATATATAAGACTCTGTGTTAGGAGGGTTAGGAGGGTCAGATATATTTCAACATATAAAGTGAATTCAATAATTATTGTAGTTTGCTAGAATCAAGAATATATGATCACATTTTGTATAATACAACTTATGTATTATAGCCACTATCAGATATTGTGGCTTATGAATTTTTGCACATAAAATTATATAATAACGCTATGTTAAATCGTAGAAATATATAAAAACACTTTCCAAGATAATCTAAAATTAATAACTTTCTGTTCTTTGAGAACAACTTTGTCATCAATATCACCAACACCAAAAAAATGCTTGATGTACCAATGAATCATCATTCATTGGAGCAGACCTTGACGCTTAATGATATACAATGATATGGCTACATGGTAAGGTTTTCTCCAAAAACTTTATCAAAATATCCACAATTTATTTAAGTTCCTCCTTAAGAGAATGGTAATGTGTGATATGATAGCTGAGTAATGGTATTTGATTTCGTAAACCTTAAATCTAATAAATATGGTTAACAATATGGAAATTAAAATTAATTTAAATTTAAAATAAATAAGAAAATAGTAGAGATGATAGAAACATTACAATTTTCCTGGAATTTTAGAGAATGGTAATGTTGTATACATGTATGTCTCAATACATGGAGGCTCTAATTTTTTATAATGTAGTACTTTGCAATGGAGAAATTTGATCAAAATTAAAGAGTGGTTATTAATTAGAGAGACACATTGTGTTCAATTTTGTTTTACTTACACATATTTCTCAACAAATCAATTCTATGTTAAAATCCTTTTTATCCATATAATTAACAAATTGAGTTCTAGTGGGGGATACTTGAATCTGGTACATGGTAAAAAGGAGAAAATAAAGTGTACCAAAGTTTTTTAAGTTGTAAAAGAGAACTTTAATCGTTATATCAATAAATATCCATTCCAACCTATCTTATGCCTTAAAATATCAATTCTTAACCTAGCCAGGCCCTTTTTTCCCTTGTGACTTCAAAGCAATCATTGTATTATGAGCTAATAGCCTCCCTTCATTAAAAACACTCTGTTTGTTAGACACTGTCTAGATTAAACATAGTTTAAACTTATTCACCACCACCTTCGACGGTATGCGCATCACAACATTATAAAAATAGATAGGTCGAAGATCTTCCATATGTTTCAGTTGTTTAACCTTAGGAATAAGACATACAAGCCTACGATTTAGTTCCCTTGGCCCATGTCATGTATCAAAGAAAATCTGACAAAATAGAACAACATATCTTTTAAAAATATTTCAATACGTATGAAAAATGCCGGGTTCGACCCATGTGGATCTAGTGAGTTGTATTGATGCATGAACAAGACTACATTCTTAACTTCCTCCTCCCTAATAGGTACTATGACGTACTGATTGTGAAAAAATAATTAAAAAAAGTTTGCAAAAAGGGTAAAATTTGACACGACCTTAATCGAATAACCATATATCAAACAAAACGGTAAAATATGACAGAAATTTAAACAACTTACCCGAGCAGAAACAAAACCATGTAAAGCCATAGGAAAAAACATATGTGTGTACTATCCAACTAAATCATAGTGGTAGACATATAGATATGGAGGCCATAACAAGGAATATCACATATGCATGTCCCATAATTACAATATACCTGTTTATCTTGTCGTGGTTACAATATTTTTGTTTATAACTATGAGCCAGAGCCAAAGCGACCAAATCGAAATGTTCCTCCAGACTCTGATATTTTACTTTGAGCAGAAGATGCTTTTTTGATGAGTCAATTTGATCCATGTTTGTGGAGAAACCACCCTGCAAAGAGAAAGTCAGGTACCGAAATTTGTAAATAACAATCTGAGAATCTCAGATTGAAATTTAATTTAATTGCTTATCACCAAATGATAGGGAGTTGATAAAAAAGAGCATAAAATATTTTACCTATCCAAGGGAATCCATGTTATAAAAGATGGCAACCTTTCCACTTTTGCTAACTTGATACATTTCCCTGTAGTAGGTAGCAAGGTCATAGTTGCAGATCAATGTCCTCCACCAATACTATAGTTGTCATTTTCTTCGTTATTTGTATTAATAACATATCGCCTCTCCAACCTTGAACTATTCTTGTTATCGACACTTGTTGTATCTCTTCTTTCAAGACATTTGTTCTAACTTCCCGTAGCTCGGGTCATCTTCTCACAATTTTCTTTTATCTTTTTCTAAAATGAAAACAGTAAAAAAAATTATAAGATGTGAATTATAATAACACTTGCTTAATTGATTCTTAATAAACAATTATACAAATACCTTTATATGACCTAGGCGATTGGACACAAGTTTTTTATTTAACGAGTCAATATATAATAAAACATCTGAAATTTCTTCTTTGTAGTACTTCATTCTATAAAGATTAACAAACTATTAGAACATGGAACAAACAAAAAGTCTAAAAAACAAATTCTACTTTTACAACAACAAGTGATACCTTACAATTTCATACAACTGTCATTCCAAACAAATCCCATTACAACTCAGAACTGATAATAAGACACGATTGACACATAAATATAATTTAATAAAAAAACCCCTAATTAACAAATAATGTAACATCCATAAAAGATCCCAAACACAAAATAACATAGAAACATGAAAGCAAGGAGGTAAATTAAACAATAATTAACAATAATCAACCAAATTTAATCTTCTCCTAAATTAAATTTAGTGAATTCAAAGAACTTTAGGAAAGATGATTTGGGGAAAAAAATACATTTCGTTCAAGGTTTAATCTTTTCTGAGATTTAATCTTCTTGGAGCTTTAGTCTTTACAAAGATTTAATATTCAGTGTTTGAGAGAAATATTTCAGCAAAGATTTAATCTTTCGTCGCAGTGGAGATTGTTTGACAGTCTGTGTTTTTTTTGTTTATTTAATAGACAGCCGGGAAAATAATTTCAGCAAGCCCGCTCACAAGTTTTGAACAAGACAGCCTAGCTTTTCGGCCCAAATCTCTGATCTTCTGTAACGATTATATAATGTATTGCAATAACATGTATTTGTAACGACCTCGAAATTTTGTTGATTCAGTTGCAATATTTTTAAAATCCCTTGCAATAGACATGAAATCACCTTTCACCAGCAACATTTTTTGGATGGTTTTAAAAATATGGTTGCGAAAGCAATTCTATGGTATAGTGAACTAAACCTTGTATAACCATTATTCATCTAATACCTGATACTCCTACAGGCTGGAAGTTATTCCTCATACATACCCTGATATACTCTGGTGATATTTATGAATTAGTTTATGCCCCGAAATAAATGTTTTATCAATTTTAATTATGATACTGTTTTATTAAATTACAATATTTATCATGTTGAATTGTTATAGAATTGGATAGGTTTCTAAATATGGCACAGATTCGTGGTCAGACCAGATTGGTGGTCATATTAGGCCAATGTGTGCCTTGGATCCAGTATAGAGAACAGAGATGTGTGCCTTAATCCGGTTAGTGTGTCACTGATCAGCAGCCTAACCTTGGTTTTAAACTTAAAAATGAATATCCAATTCTAATAATTGCTTAACAAGGAACTAGATTCCTATGAATCATTTCAATTGATCATTGTTAACACCCGGTTATTATTATTATAACTTCCTGAGCTAGTTAGCTAACCCTTGTGAATCTGTTTAAGTCATTCTATAGTTAAAATAGAAATTATTGGTAACGAGGATCCCCAGTCCAGTATGCGATCTAGGATTCCCGGTTGAGTTGGATCGAGCTAGTTTGATTTATGCAAGTTTGTAAGAATAATTTCATTTTCATTTGTAAGTTAAACTAGTTGGGATTTGGTATGACGTAATAAAAGTCAAGGTTGTGGTTGGTTTCTCATACTTTAACATATTGTGATCCGTGGTTGCGTAAATAAGGGTAATTGCATATAATATTTCATATACAGGTTTATATAATATGTGTGTTGTGAACTCCAAACTTCTGATTCGGGTTTGGAGGGCGTCACAACCACCCTCTCTGAAGCTAAATCAACTACTAATATTACCTAATATACACCAAGTACTACCACTAAAATTACCAACAATGCTACCATAAATTGCCACTACTAAGACTAACCAATATAACATCAATGCTACCACCTGTAATATTATAATTAAATTGGCCATAAATGGAACTACTTAAGCTAGCACGAACTTTAACACCAACACTAATAATACCACCACTAAGCTACCGATACGAAAACTAAGCTACCACCAATGCCACCACCAATGCCACTACTAAGACTAACCAATATAACATCAATGCTACCACCTGTAATACTATAATTAAACTTGCCATAAATGGAACTGCTTAAGCTAGCACGAACTTCAACACCAACACCAATAATACCACCACCAATTCTCCTGCAAAGATTACCGCTTTCAATGCCACCAATTGCACTAATAAGAGCACCAAGACCAATGGCACCATCAATGCCAGCAAATCCACTACTAATATTATCGTTTCTGGTACCACCAATGTAACCACTAAAGATGCTAGTCATGCTGCCACCAATCCCACTATTAAAACTACCCAATATACCACCAATGATACTACCACTTATGCCATTATTAAATTTACCACCAATGATACTCCTTAAGTTAGCACGAACTTTACCACCAACAATCCCACCACCAATTCCACTCTTAAGATTACGACTACTAGTGCCACCAATTGGACTAGTAAAATTACCACCATCAGTGACACGACCAACAATATTACTATTGGATTAAAGAATAATCATAACTCTATACTTTTCAAATAGTTACAGATCTATAGAAGTTACTAAGCAACGGGTTCTAGTGAGGCTGAAAATGGTGACCCTACCAATTCATGTATTAAAAATATAAGTTCTTCCAACACTAAAAAATTTCCCAAATAAAGGCTACATCTCTATCAAGTAAGAAATCTCATTTTCAACCATGTGTGTTATGAAATGAAGTTAAAAAGTGATGGGGCTTCGTGAGATGGGAAACTCCTAATATAAGTAAACTTCGTGTTTTATTAGGTCAATAAAGAGTAATTTAGAGTTGTTTGTCTTATATACATTAGAAAAAAAATACACCCCACATAGATCCACTTGTACTATCTGCATTTATATTAATAATATATATTGGCATGGTAAAAGTTAAAGAATAATAAATAAACCTGAGACCGTACATTGATGAAGAGAAAGGGAAGGCACTTGGAGCATTTTCTTCATTGTTTTTGGAACTTGTTGCAAGTAGCAAGAAAAATATAATTCCTCTGAAAATGTCTCTAAAGTAAGGTCATACATAAACATAAAATAAATTTAATAGTATAATTCAACAAATATGAACATAAAATATAAATAATTCGTGGGCTTCTTTTCTATAAATTTTCATTTTTTTCATATATCATGTATTTGATTATTTATGAGGAACAAAAAAAATTACGACAAATGTAACTGTTTTTTTCTAACCTTGACATATAATCTTGAAAGGATAATTCTTGACATAGAGGTCATGTAAAAACAAATACAAGTGACTATAAATCTACATACATATATACAAGGAAAATGGGATACTTATTTTAGTGTTTGATTTCTACCAAAAGTTTGTGCAAATAACACATATGAAAAGAAAATGAAGAAACAGGGAAATATAAATTATTACCTTAACTTTGTTAAACAACATCAATTCATGATAACCTGTAAACCTTATCCACTTAGTCCTCCACCAATTCATTTGATTAGTGGTCGGCCAATTCATTTGGAGATGTGTTTAACTTTAGAGAACCAAAACACTCTTTCATAGAAAATACAAATAACTCCAAAACACTATTTCATGGCCATGTACAAATTCATTTTGTTTGTAAGGCGGCGGGCTTGTGCTGATATTAGGGTTTTACCTACCTTTTTAATATCCTATATTTTGCAGGCCCAATTGTATATCATGGGTTTGAATGGGCCCAATTTATTTTAAATTGTTTTTTATCTTAGTATCAATTTCTTATTACAAATTAAAATTTTTTCTTTTTGTAAAAATATAATTTAACAAAGTCTGCTCCATGTATTATACAAACTAATTGGGTGTTGATTTACAAACATAAGTAAACAAGCATTCCTTTAATTTATTTTGTTTTGTAAATAAAATGAGATTCTATAAATTAAGTGGTAAGAATTGTAGAAAAAACTTAACTAGAAATGATATTTTCTCAAAAAATTTAAATTTTATTTAGTGAAATTATATATAAATACCCTACTGACCTCAACTAATAAACCATAAAAAATTTGAAGAACTCATCTCATTCGATCTTAAGAGAGTCATATTTAAAAAGGCCCGAAGTTGCATGAACATATATTTTATTATAAAAATTTGCTTCTCTCCTAAAGAACAAAAACTTGGATTTACTCAAATTTGGAATTTTGAAAATATCGAAATAATTTTTTTGATAGTTTTATTTTTCATCCAATTTATTACACTAAAATATTTTGGGATAAAATTTTAAATCGGAAAAAATTCTACACATCTTTAATATATTTAAAGAAAATTTAACAAATGTACATTATTTTTCGAAGAAATGAAAAGTAATAAAATTAAGTTTTTTACATATATCTAATTCGGACAGGCTGTAATTTGCGCCATTCTTGGGCCTCAAAATTTTGTATAAAATCCAAATTCATTAGTTTTTTAGAAAAATTGATTAGATCCAAATTCTAAATATGTAAATTAATTAAGCCACCCTTAACACTATTTAATTTATCTTTATATAAATTATTAAATATTTATCTTTTAAGTTGAAATGAATATTTATCTTTTTTAGTTGAAATAAATTAGTCAATTAAATTATAATTATTATGTTCCCACTGTGGCTTATAGGCTTTCTATTCTACCAAAATTTTATATTTGTTTGCTAATAGAACCTATAATATTTTTCACTTTGTAAGTCAAGAGTTATTATTATTATTTAAGCAAGCAAAATAACTTCTAATTGGATTTATCTTCTTGTACCTAGATAATCCATCAAGAAACTAACAATTCATATTTTCAATAGAATTAGTCAGACCAAAATTCAATATTTGTTCCAGTAAAACCAAGTCCTAACAACACTTTAAATACTCATTTAAATTTGATAAAATTTATATAAAAATAAGTCAACAAAGAAATATCCTATAGACCACCGCACATGAAGCATGTTTTTTTCATAGTATTTAGCATCAAATGATTTAGAAATAATAGTTGCTGCCATCACTAATGAGGAATTCAGAGGATGGAATCATTGGCATGTTGTTCTCCAAGTATGCAGAAGCAGCAACCCCACTTCCAAGTTGTACCAAGTAACCAACATCCTTAAGAATCATCTCCATACGAGTAAGACATCCTATCACTTACAACTACAAAAAACACGGGTAAGTTTATAGTAGAATATTTATAAATATTTCATTGTTTTTCGAAATGGTTAGTAAGAGGTAAATAGAGAGAAAATATTTATAACTTGTCAAAAGGTAGAAGGATACAAGGTTATGGCTCATATTATGAATTTGACATAGTTTTGTTAAGGCTTCTCAAAGAGAATTGAGGAACTAACATATTTTACTATTAATCTTGTCTTTGGTCAATATGTATATGCAACAAAATCTATAACATTGAATATAAGAAATGATAATATACCTCATTTAGATTTCTCACATGATCTATCCTCGAATCCTTTCATGCTACTTTATTAAGTCCAAGCCATAAGATCGAGTTATATCATTCTATGCCCTTCTAATAACTTCTCAACTATCAATGTAAGCAGGTACCATAACTACAGTAACAATATGACTAATATGACTAAACTGTTCATCTATTTTTCAGCCCCAAGCCTCCACAACAAAGGTGTGATATGAACATATAGTCACACAATATTTAAAAATTTAAACAGAGATGAGCGAATAATCCGATTCTTAAAATTCTGTAAGCAATTAGATGATGAAATAAAAATTGACTACAATTAAAATCATTGCACTTGTAATGCTTAAATCATCTATAAATTGAACTCGTTTGTAATATTTACATTGTATCTACAAATAATAGTTTCAACATGTTTCTACTTTCTATGCATCTCACAAAGAATACATAATCAAACAAAAAATATTTTCATGTTTTGCTTAAGCTGCATATAAGAATAAAGCATTGAACTTGTTGTTTTTGCAAGGGGAGTGTGCCTTGCTATCACGTTATCAAGTCTTTCCTCAAATATTAGATCAAGTGATGCCTGAGACCAGATAAAAGTTGAATGGAACGAGTACAAAATCTCGTGTTCAATTTATTTCACCTTTTTGGCTCTCATTACATAAGCAACTCATGACTTTTTGTTTATATATAAAAATAATATATAAGACTCTGTGTTAGGAGTGTTAGGAGGGTCAGATATATTTCAACATATAAAGTAAATTCAATAATTATTGTAGTTTGTTAGAATCAAGAATATATGATCACATTTTGTGTAATACAACTTATGTATTATAGCCCGTATCAGATATTGTGGCTTAAATAATCATCATAAACATATTTATGTTTGCAAAATAAATTGAACAAATTAAATACTTAATCTTCAATTATAAAGTAACATATATAAAATATGTAAATGTCAAGATTAATGAATATTGATATGTCTTTTCTAAAAAAATACAAAACATTAATAAATAAATAAGAAAATATGTAATACACTGAATATGAAAAAAAAATATTTTATCTTTATCTCCTCCCAACAACACCTAGTATTTTACAAAAAATATAAGTTTAAACAATTCAATAAAAACAATGAACAATTATCGAGGATCCAATTTAAAGTCCAATTATATAAGAACTAAATCCATTAATTATTATTGAATCAATATTTGTAAATAAGGTACTTAATATTGATAAATGATATATAAAAATACATTATATTTAGTGTTAAATATAAACCATAAAAGATTTGAAAAACTGGTCTGATTGGATCTTAAGAAAGTCATATTTAAAAAGGCCCGAAGCTGTCTCAACATATATTTTATTATAAAATTTTGCATCTCTCCTAAAGAGAAAAAACTTGGATTAACTCAAATTCGAAATTTTAAAATTATCGAAATAATTTTTTTGATAGTTTTATTTTTCATCCAATTTTTTACACTAAAATATTTTCGGATAAAATTTTAAATCGGATAAAATTCTACACATCTTTAATATATTTAAAGAAATTTAACAAATGTACATTATTTTTAGAAGAAACGAAAAGTAGTAAAATTAAGTTTTTTACATATATCTAATTCGTGCCGTAATTTGCGCCATTCTTGGGCCTCAAAATTTTGTATAAAATCCAGATTCATTATTTTTTTAGAAAAATTGATTTGATAAAAATTCTAAATATTTAAATTAATTATGCCACCCTTAACACTATTTAATTTATCTTTATATATTGATATGTCTTTTCTAAAAAAATACACAACATTAATAAATGAATAAGAAAATATGTTATATACTGAATATGAAAAAAAAAATTATTTTATCTTTATCGCCTCCCAACAACACCTAGTATTTTACAAAAAATATAAATTTAAACAATTCAATAAAAACAATGAACAATTATCGAGGATCCAATTTAAAGTCCAATTATATAACAACTAAAACGACTAATTATTATTGAATCAATATTTGTAAATAAGGTACTTAATATTGATAAATGATATATAAAAACACGTTATATTTAGTGTTAAATATAAACCATAAAATTTTTGAAAAACTCATCTAATTCGATCTTAAGAAAGTCATATTTAAAAAGGCCCGAAGCTGCATGAACATATATTTTATTATAAAAATTTGCTTCTCTCCTAAAGAGAAAAAACTTGGATTTACTCAAATTCGGAATTTTAAAAATATCGAAATAATTTTTTTGATAGTTTTATTTTTCATCCAATTTTTTACACTAAAATATTTGGGGATAAAATTCTAAATCGGAAAAAATTCTACACATCTTTAATATATTTAAAGAAAATTTAACAAATGTACATTATTTTTCGAAGAAATGAAAAGTAATAAAATTAAGTTTTTTTACATATATCTAATTCGGACGTGCTGTAATTTGCGCCATTCTTGGGCCTCAAAATTTTGTATAAAATTCAAATTCATTAATTTTTTAGAAAAATTGATTTCATCCAAATTCTAAATATGTAAATTAATTAAGCCACCCTTAACACTATTTAATTATCTTTATTTAAATTAATAAATATTTATCTTTTAAGTTGAAATGAACATTTATTATTTTTAGTTGAAATAAATTAGTCAATTTAATTATAATTATTATGTTCCCATTGTGGCTTATTGGCTTTGTATTCTACCAAAATTTTATTTTTGTTTGCTAATAGAACCTATAATATTTCTCACTTTGTAAGTAATGAGTTATTATTGGTATTTAAGCAAGCAAAATAACTTCTAATTGCATTTATCTTCTTGTACCTAGAGTTTTTTTTTGACAAATGCAGAAAGTTCTCATTAAATTGAATATAGTACAGTCGGGACAAACCCCCAACTGTCGATACAACCAGGTGATAAAACAAATAACATACTAAAAACAATTAGATGATTTGTTTGTTGATCGTTTAACACATAGAATTTAAAAATTCTTGAAATTAAAAACGAAATCAAAGACATCCCAAGCGATCCAAATTGCAGCAGCATCTCTGAAAATAGCAACATCGCAATTGACCATATTACATAAAAACTATGGTTTAGCCCAGTGTTCAGAAACACCAATCGCATAAATGAGATTGAAGAAGCGGCACCCCAGCTATCTACATGCCGGACACGAGCTATAGACATGCCGAAGGCACCCCAGCTATCTACATGCAAGATACCAGCTATAGACATGCCGAAAGTATAAACCCATGAAAGATGACCAATCTTTAGTTGTGAAAGGTGAGCTCTTGCAATAATCACCACCGTCCCAAATCGAATGCAGGCTTTGCAGATCACCAAAAATATTAATAAATTTGTCCTCAACACATCTATCACCAGATAAACCCAACCACCCAAAATATTGGATTTTATTGAAAGGAAATAAACGAGAATAACAGAAAATAAAGGGTTTGGGGCTTTCCACCGGAGAAAACCAGTGGAAGCCCCTCGATTTACTTGAAAATAGACAAACCCTAATAGAGAGGATGAAAGAAGAGAGGCCGTTGAGAGTTTTAATAATGCTACTTAATCCAAAATCTCTTGTAAATGAGTTTTTTTAATAATGCTACTTAATCCAAAATCTGTACCAAAATAGTTATAAAATGACGTGACTGTACAAGTGTTGAAATTTAGTTGGTTCTTCTTGTACCTAAATAATCCATAAAGAAACTTACAATTCATGTTTTTAATAGAATTAGTCAGACCAAAATTCAAGACTTGTTCCACTAAAACCAAGTCCTAACAACACTTTAAATACTCATTTAAATTTAATAAAATTTACATAAAAATAAGTCAACAAAGAAACATGCAAATCAATCCAAGAAGCAGTGTTTAAGATACAGTAAGTCTACTGTAGACCACCGCACATGAAGCATGTTTTTTACATATTATTTACCATAAAATGATTTAGAAATAGTAATAGTTGATGCAATCACTAATGGGGTATCTAGAGGATGGAATTATTGGCATGTTGTTCTCCATGTTTGCAAAGCAGCAGCAACCCCACTTCCAAGTTGTACCAAGTAACCAACATCCTTAAGAATCATCTCCATACCAGTAAGACACCCTATCACTTGCAACTACAAAAAACACCCGTATGTTTATAGTAGAATATTTATAAATATTTCATTGTTTTTAGAAATGGTTAGTAAGAGGTAAATAGAGAGAAAATATTTATAACTTGTCCCATTTATGACTGATTGTGTGGTCTTAGCAAAAGGAAGTAGGATACAAGGTTATGGCTCATATTATGAATTTGACAAAGTTTTGTTAAAGTTTCTCAAAGAGAATTGAGGAACTACCATATTTTACTATTAGTCTCGTCTCTGGTCAATATGTAGATGCAACAAAATCTATAACATTAAATATAAGAAATGATAATATACCTCATTTAGATTTCTCACATGATCTGTCCTCGAATCCATTCTTGCTACTTTATTAAGTCCAAGCCATAAGATCCAGTTGTATCATTCTATGCCCTTCTAATAACTTCTCAACTATCAATGTACGCAGGTACCATAACGGCACTAACAATATGACAAATATGACTAAACCGTTCATCTTTCTCAGTGCAATTTTTCAGCCCCCAGGCCTCCACAACAAACCTGTGATATGAACATATAGTCACACAATATCCAAAAATGTAAAACAAAGATGAGCACAGAATAATCCGATTCTTAAAATTATGTCAGCAATTAGATGATGAAATAAAAATTGACTAAAATTAAAATCATTGCACTTGTAATTCTTAAATCATCTATAAAATGACTTGGTTTGTAATATTTGCATTGTATCTACAAATAATGGTTTCAACATATTTCTACTTTCTATGCATCTCACAAAGAATACATAATGAAACAAATAATATTTTCAGTGTTTTGCTTAAGCTGCATATAAGAATAAAGCATTTAACTTGTTGTTGTTGCAAGGGGAGTGTGCCTTGCTATTACATTCTCAAGTCTTTCCTCGAATATTAGATCAAGTGATGCCTGAGACCACATAAAAGTTTAATGGAACGAGTACAAAATCTCATGTTCAATTTGTTTCACCTTTTTGGCTCTCATTACATAAGCAACTCATGACTTATTCTTTATATATAAAAATAATATATAAGACTCTGTGTTAGAAGGGTTAGGAGGGTCAGATATATTTTAACATATAAAGTGAATTCAATAATTATTGTAGTTTGCTGGAATCAAGAATATATGATCACATTTTCTCTAATACAACTTATGTATTATAGCCACTATCAGATATTGTCGCTTATGAATTTTTGCACATAAAATTATATAATAACATTATGTTAAATCTTAAAAATATATAAAAACACTTTCCAAGATAATCAAAAATTAATAACTTTCCGTTCTTTGAGAACAACTTTGTCATCAATATCACCAACACTAAGAAAATGCTTGATGTACCAATGGATCATCATTCTTTGGAGCAGACCTTCACGCTTAATGATATATAATGATATCGCCAAATGGTAAGGTTTTCTCCAAAAACTTTATCAATATATCCCCAATTTATTTAAGTTCCTCTATAAGAGAATGGTAATGTGTGATATGATAGCTGAGTAATGGTATTTGATTTCTTATGTTGGGATTTAATCTTAACTTGTCTTTAGACATGATCATTAGAGAATAGCTGTTAGTTTAGTATGTATGTTGATGCTGTCCGAGTCTTCAGCTTCTGGTGAGCATAATACTGGTCGTGGAGAAAAGACAGGAGCATTACAAAAATAAGGTGTTAATATTTGAGTTTGTTTAGGACTTTCAGTTTTTAGATCCTAGTTTGTAGGAGTCACTCTCTTGTTTGTTTTCTTTTATATATTGTAACCGTTTGAACGTAACAATAATTAAGAAGTTCAGCAAAACACTTGTTTTCTCCAGTTTATACACAAACACATATAAATATATATTATATATTAGTGCATTGTGACAACAATCTGGTATCAGAGCTTGGCTTTTAGTTAATGCCCAAGTATATGCCAAAGGCGCAATCAATGGAGACGGCTAAAAACAAGGATGGAATGATCAGTTTGAACTACCCCATGCTGACAAGAGCGAATTACACAGCATGGGCGATGAAAATGAAGGTTTATATGGAGGCTCATGGTGTTTGGGCGGCCATATCACCAAAGGATCCTAAATCAACGGTGGTTGACGAAAAAATGGATAAAGTGGCTCTGGCAGCGATATATCAGGGCATCCCAGAAGATGTGCTTCTCTCTCTTGCGGACAAGGAGACGGCAAAGGAAGCATGGGAGGCTATCAAGACACTGTGCCAAGGCGCAGAACGAGTTAAGGCTGCAAAGGTACAA
The DNA here is from genome assembly GCF_009905375.1 of Apium graveolens. Classification (NCBI taxonomy): domain Eukaryota; kingdom Viridiplantae; phylum Streptophyta; class Magnoliopsida; order Apiales; family Apiaceae; genus Apium; species Apium graveolens. Next base: position 210,815 of record NW_027420218.1, read on the forward strand.
ACCCTTAAGGCGGAATTTGAATCTATGGTGATGAAGGACACAGATTCAATAGACGATTTCTCTATGAAGATGAACAACCTGGTTACTCACATACGTGCACTAGGAGAAGACCTGGCCGAAAATTATGTGGTGAAAAAGTTGTTACGCGCGGTTCCCTCCAAGTTCTTGCAAATTGCTTCTACCATTGAGCAATTTGGCAATCTTGAGTCAATGACTATAGAAGAAACTGTGGGCTCGTTAAAAGCTCATGAAGAAAGAATTAAAGGGCAAACTGAAACAGGGGGAGGGAAACTACTACTTACCAAGGAGGAATGGATTGAACGTGAAAAAGAAGATGAGAGTAAGCTTTTGTTGACAAAGGAGGAATGGCTGAAATGCTCAACAAAAGGAACCATCGAGACCTCACAGAAGAACAGGAGTAGAGAATTTAATCGAGGTGCTCGTGATAAGAGTAGAGTTTGATGCTTTAACTGCAGTGCATACGGACATTATGCATCGGAATGTAAGAAACCGAGACGCGATAGAGAGGCTAAAGAAGAGGCAAATATGATGCAAATTCCGGATGACGAACCTGCATTGTTGATGGTTGAGAATACAAAGGATGGGAATGGTTCGCTGTTGATTAACGAGAAACAAATCACACCTAAACTAAGCCAGGGAGAAGATAAAAGGGAGATGGAATCCAATCTGTGGTACTTGGACAATGGTACCAGTAACCACATGACTGGACAATTTTCAAAATTTGACAAAATTGACACGAAGGTGACAGGACAGGTTAAATTCGGTGACGGATCGATAGTTCAAATAAAGGGAAAGGGTTCAATAATTCTGAAGTGCAAAAATGGAGAAAGCAGGACTCTAAACGAGGTATATTATATTCCCTCTCTTCGAAGTAATATTATAAGTCTTGGGCAGCTCTCTGAAAATGGCTACAGGATAGTACTTAAAGGAGAAAATCTCTGGGTTCATGAAAACAAAGGTGATCTGCTAATGAAGGTAAAACGTTCTCCAAATCGTCTCTATAAGATTATTATCTATAACAGTGAAGCAAAGTGTCTAACGGCGAGGCGTGACAACGAAGATTGGTTGTGGCATTCTCGTTTAGGCCATGTCAATTTTAAGGCTCTAAAGCTCATGTCAACAACGAATATGGTACATGGAATGCCTAAGATCAGTCAACCAAGTGAAGTATGTACTGGGTGTTTGATGTCAAAACAGGCTAGAAAAGCATTCCCACAACAATCAATCTTTACTGCCAAGAAAGCACTCAAATTAATCCACGGGGATTTGTGTGGACCCATCACGCCATGTACTCCCGGAGGTAACAAATATATTCTTGTTTTAATTGATGATTACACTCATGTAATGTGGACATATTTGTTAAAAAACAAGGGCGATGCATTTGATGCTTTCAAACGATTTCGAGCTTTGGTTGAAGATGGGCCGGAGAAAAGAATCATGACTTTCAGGACAGACAACGGGGGAGAATTCACTTTGAAAGAATTCAATCAATATTGTGATGAAGCTGGGATCATCAGACATTTCTCAGCTCCATATTCGCCACAGCAAAATGGCGTAGTCGAAAGGCGTAACAGGACATTGATTGAAATGTCACGAAGTTTGCTGAAAGAAAGGAATCTGCCACATTGGTTTTGGGGTGAAGCTGTCCGACACGCTACGTACTTGATTAACAGGCTCCCTACTCGTGCAGTGACTGGAGTTACACCCTATGAGGCTTGGTCGTTGAAAAAGCCTCATGTTGAACATATTAGAATCTTCGGGTGCGTAGCTCACATGAAAGTACATGGTGCAAACTTAAAGAAACTAGACAACAGAAGTAAAACAGTTATCTACCTTGGAAAAGAAGCAGGTACAAAGGCGTTCAGGCTGTATAATCCTGAAACAAAAGGCATCTATGTAAGCCGCGATGTAGTATTCGAAGAAGGAGAGTCCTGGAACTGGTCAGAAGAAACTGAGGAAACAACACGGCTGGGATCATTTACTGTGGCCACAAATTTTTCAGAAATATCAAGTGAAGGTCATGAAACATGGGAAGAAAATGACAACTCAAGTACAAGATTGTCAACTTCAAGTAATAACCTCAGTAACACCACTGTAAGTGAAGTACAAAGCCCAAATGTAACTAGGTCAGCCTTTGAGAGAGAAATATCAACGGGGGGCACCTCAAACAGGTCCATATCGAGCTCAGATTCTGATGAAGGACCTCAAAGGTACAGGCCACTGACTGAAATTTACGGTGAAACCGAACCCATTGATTTGGACATTGAAGAATTATATCTAATGGGGTTAGATGAGCCAGCAAATTACACTCAAGAGGCCAGGGGAGCTGAATGGAAAAGGGCTATGGAAATTGAAATGGACGCAGTAGAGAAAAATGGAACCTGGGAGTTAACAGAGCTGCCTCGAGGTCGAAAACCCATTGATCTGAAATGGATATACAAGATTAAGCGGGATGCAAACGGAAATATTATTAAGCACAAGGCAAGGATTGTAGCCAAAGGATATGTGCAGAGACAAGGCATAGACTTCGATGAAGTGTTTGCACCAGTCACGCGAATTGAGACAATACGCTTGTTACTTGCTCTTGCTGCAAAAGGGAACTGGGAGGTCCATCATCTTGACGTCAAAACAGCATTCTTAAACGGGGAAATTAAGGAAGAGGTTTATGTTAGGCAACCCGAAGGCTTTATCAAACCAGGACAAGAGCATCTCGTTTACAGACTTTTTAAAGCTCTATATGGCCTTCGTCAAGCTCCCAGGGCTTGGTACTCGAAATTAAATAAATGTTTGGAGGCATTGGGTTTTGTCAGGTGTGCTTATGAGCAGGCTGTATACACAAAAAGTGTGGGAAAGGAAGTGACAATAATTGGCGTCTATGTCGATGATATTCTTATAACAGGAGCAAGTGTTGCAGCTATCATCGAGTTCAAGGAACAAATGGCAAGTAAGTTTGATATGTGTGATTTAGGGAAGCTAACCTACTATCTTGGTATTGAAGTTGAACAGGGAAATGGATATATCCAGCTTAAACAGATGGGGTACGCAAAAAAAAAATCTCAACAAAGCTGGTATGTTGCACTGCAACCCGACCAAAGTCCCAATGCATCCCAAGGAAATCATTACCAAAGACGAAGGCGGAAAGGAAGTTAACTCCACTGAGTTTAAAAGTATAATTAGAGGTTTGAGATATCTTGTCCACACCAGACCTGATATATAGCGTATTCTGTGGGCATTGTGAGTAGGTTTATGGAAAAGCCAACTCTTCTACATCAGGCTGCTGCAAAATGTATTTTACGTTATGTAAAAGGGACATTGGACTTCGGTTTAATCTACTCACGAGACAACGAAAATGAAGTTCTGATCGGTTACTCAGACAGTGATCTTGCTGGTAATGTGGAAGATAGAAAAAGCACCGGGGGGATGGTTTTCTATCTCAACAAAAGCTTAATAACATGGGCCTCACAGAAACAAAAATGCGTGGCACTCTCATCTTGCGAGGCCGAGTTCATGGCGGCTACTGCAGCGGCTTGTCAGGCCATCTGGTTACGGAAGCTGTTAACTCGGGTTACTGAACAAAACATTGGCCCAATAACGTTGTTCATTGACAACAAATCCGCAATAGACCTGGCCAAAAATCCAGTGTTTCACGGCAGAAGCAAACACATAGACATTCGGTATCATTTCATACGTGAATGTGTAGAGAATGGGGAAATAATTGTGAAACACGTGTGTACTGAAGAACAAAGAGCTGATTCTCTCACCAAAGCACTGACTTCTGTTAAGTTTGAAACTATGAGAGATTTACTTGGAGTAAAGAAATGTGTTCAGACAAGTTCAGATTAAGGGGGAGTTTGTTGGGATTTAATCTTAACTTGTCTTTAGACATGATCATTAGAGAATAGCTATTAGTTTAGTATGTATATTGATGCTGTCCGAGTCTTCAGCTTCTGGTGAGCATAATACTGGTCGTGGAGAAAAGACAGGAGCATTACAAAAATAAGGTGTTAATGTTTGAGTTTATTTAGGACTTTCAGTTTTTAGATCCTAGTTTGTAGGAGTCACTCTCTTGTTTGTTTCTTTTATATATTGTAACCGTTTTGAACGTAACAATAATTAAGAAGTTCAGCAAAACACTTGTTTTCTCCAGTTATACACAAACACATATAAATATATATTATATATTAGTGCATTGTGACAACATCTTAAACCTTAAATCTAATAACCATGGTTAACAATATGGAAATTAAAATTAATCTAAATTTAAAATAAATAAGAAAATAGTAGAGATGATAGAAACATTATAATTTTCCTGGTATGCTGGTGGATTATAGAGTGTTGTATACATGTATTTCTCAATACATGGAGGCTCTACTTTTTTATAATGTATTACTTTGCAATGAAGAAATTTGATCAAAATTAAAGAGTGGTTATTAATTAGAGAGACACATTGTGTTCAATTTTGTTTTACTTACACATATTTTTCAACAAATCAATTCTCTGTTAAAATCCTTTTTATCCATATAATTAACAAATTAAGTGCTACTGGCGTGATACTTGAATCTGGAACATGATGAAAAGGATGAAAATAAAGTGTACCAAAGTTGTTTAAGTTGTAAAAGAGAACTTTAATCGTTGTATCAATAAATCTCCATTCCAACCTATCTAATGCCATAAAATATCAATTCTTAACCCAGCCACGCCCTTTTTTCCCTTGTGACTTCAAATGCAATCACTGTATTATGAACTAATAGCCTCCCTTCATTAAAAGCACTCTGTTTGTTAGACACTGTCTAGATTAAACATAGTTTGAACTTATTCACCACCACCTTCGACAGTATGCGCATCAGAACATTATAAAGATAGATAGGTCGAAGATCTTCCATATGTTTCAGTTGTTTAACCTTAGGAATAAGACATACAAGCCTACGATTTAGTTCCCTTGGCCCATGTGGTGTATCAAAGAAAATCTGACAAAATAGAACAACATATCTTTTAAAAATATTTCAATACGTTTGAAAAATGCTGGGTTCGACCCATGTGGATCTAGTGACTTGTATTGATGCATGAAAAAGACTACATTCTTAACTTCCTCCTCCCTAATAGGTAACATGACCTAGTGATTGTGAAATAATAATTAAAAAAGTTTGCAAAAAGGGTAAAATTTGACACGACCTTAATCTAATAACCATATATCAAACAAAACGGTAAAATTTAACATAAATTTAAACAACTTACCTGAGCAAAAACAAAACAATGTAAAGCCATAGGGAAAAACATATGTGTGTGTACTATCCAACTAAATCATAGTGGAAGACATGTAGATGTGGAGTCTATAACAAGGAATATCATATATGCATGTCCCATAATTACAATATACCTTTTTGTCTTGTCGTGGTTTCAGTATTTTTGTTTATAACTATGAGAAAAAGCAAAAGCGACCAAATCGAGATGCTCCTCCAAGACTCTGATGTTTACCTTGAGGAGAAGATGTTTTTTTGATGAGTCGATTTGATCCAAGTTTGTGGAGAAACCACCCTGCAAAGAGAAAGTCAGGTACCGGGTTTTGTAAATAACAATCTGAGAATCTCAGATTGTAATTTAATTTAATTCCTTATCACCAAATGATAAGGAGTTGTAAAAAAAAGCATAAAATGTTTTACCTATCCAAGGGAATCCATGTTATAAAAGATGGCAACCTTTCCACTTTTGCTAACTTGATACATTCCCTGTAGATAGGTAGCAAGGTCATAGTTGTAGATCAATGTCCTCCACCAATACTATAGATGTTATTTTCTTCGTTATTTGTATTAATAACATATCTCCTCTCCGTCCTTGAACTATTCTTGTTATCGACACTTGTGGTATCTCTTCTTTCAAGACATTTGTTCTCACTTCCCGTAGCTCTGGTCATCTTCTCACAATTTTCTTTTATCTTTTTCTAAAATGAAACGAGTCAAAAAAATTATAAGATGTGAATTATAATAACACTTGCTTAATTGATTCTTAATAAACAATTATACAAACACCTTTATATGACCTAGGCGATTGGACACAAGTTTTTTATTTAACGATTCAATATATAATAAAACATCTGAAGTATTGAATTTCTTCTTTGTAGTACTTCATTCTATAAAGATTAACAAACTATCAGAAGACCGAGCAAACAAAAAGTCCAAAATACAAATTCTACTATTACAACCACAAGTGATACCTTAAAATTTCATACCACTGTCATTCCAAACAATTCCCAATACAACTCAGAACTGATAATAAGACACGATTGACACATAAACATGATTTAATAAAGATCCCAAACACAAAATAACATAGAAAGAGAAAGCAAGGAGGTAATTAAACAATAATTAACAATAATTGACCAAATTTAATCTTCTACTAAATTAAATTTAGTGAATTGAAAGAACTTTAGGAAAGATGATTTGGGGAAAAAATATATTCCGTTCAAGGTTTAATCTTTTCCGAGATTTAATCTTCTTGGAGCTTTAGTCTTACAAAGATTTAATATTCAGTGTTTGAGAGAAATATTTCAGCAAAGATTTAATCTTTCGCCGCAGTGGAGATTGTTTGACAGTCCGTGTTTTTTTATATTATTTAATTGACAGCCGGGAAAACAATTTCAGCAAGCCCGCTCACAAGTTTTGAACAAGACCGCCTAACTTTTGGGCCCAAATCTCTGATCTACTGTAACGATTATATAATGTATTGCAATAACATATATTTGTAACTACCTCGAAATTTTGTTGATTCAGTTGCAATGCTTTTAAAAATCCCTTGCAATAGACATGAAATCACCTTTCAACCACAACATTTTTTAGATAGTTTTTAGAAATCTGGTTGCGAAAGCAATTCTATGGTATAGTGAACTAAACCTTGTATAACCATTATTCTTTAATACCTGATTCTCCTGCAGGCTGGAAGTTATTCCTCATACATACCCTGATATACTCTGGTGATATTTATGAATTGCTTTATGCTCTAAAATAAATGTTTTATCAACGTTAATTATAATTCTGTTTTATTGAATTACAATATTTATCATGTTGAATTGTTATAGAAATAGATAGCGTTCTAAATATGGAACATATTCGTGGTCAGACCAGATTGGTGGTCATATTAGGCCAATGTGTGCCTTGGATCCAGTATAGAGAACAGAGCTGTGTGCCTTAATCGGGTTAGTGTGTCACTGATCAGCAGCCTAACCTTGGTTTTAAACTTAAAAATGAATATCCAATTCTAATAATTGCTTAACAAGGAACTTGATTCCTATGAATCATTTCAATTGATCATTGTTTACACTCAGTTATTGTTATATATTATAACTTGCTGAGCTAGTTAGCTCACCCTTGTGAATCTATTTACGTTATTCTATAGTTAAAATGGAAATTATTGGTAATGAGGACCCCCCCAGTCCAGTATACGATCTAAGATTCCAGGTTGAGTAGGATCGAGCTAGTTTGAGTTATGCAAGTTTCTAAGAATGATTTCATTTTCAGTTGTAAGTTAAACTAGTTGGGATTTGGTATGATGTAATAAAAGTCAAGGTTGTGGCTGGTTTTCATACTTTAACCTGTTGTGACTGTGCTTGCGTAAATAACGGTAATTGCATATAATATTTCATATACAGGTTTATATAATATATGTGTTGTGAACCCCAAACTTCTTACCTGGGTTTGGAGGGCGTCACAACCACCATCTCCGAAGCTAAATCAACTCATAATATTACCTAATATACAACCAGTGCTACCCCTAAAGCTACTAGAAATGCTACCATAAATTGTCACTACTAAGACTAACCAATATAACATCAATGCTACCACCTGTAATACCATAATTAAACTGGCCATAAATGGAACTGCTTAAGCTAGCACGAACTTTAACACTAACACTAATAATACAACCACTAAGCTACCAATAGGACCACTAAGCTACCACCAATGCCATTACTAAGACTAACCAATATTACATCAATGCTACCACCTGTAATACCATAATTAAACTGGCCATAAATGGAACTGCTTAAGGTAGCACGAAGTTTAAAACCAACACCAATAATACCACTAATAATTCCCCTGCAAATATTACCCCTTTCAATGCTACCAATTGCACTAATAAGAGCACCAGGACCAATGGCACCATCAATGCCAGCAAATCCACTACTAATATTATCGTTTCTGGTACCACCAATGTATCCACTAAAGATGCTAGTCATGCTGCCACCAATCCCACTATTAAAACTACCCAATATACCACCAATGCTACTATCACTTATGCCATTATAAAAATTACCACCAATGATACTCCTTAAGTTAACACGAACTTCACCACCAACAATCCCACCACCAATTCCACTCCTAAGATTACGACTACTAGTGCCACCAATTGGACTAGTAAAATTACCATCACCAGTGACACCGCCAACAATATTACTACTAGAATCAAGAAAAACCACAACTCTATACTTTTCAAATAGTTACGGATCTATAGAAGTTACTAAGCAACATGTTCTAGTGAGGCTGAAAATGGCGACCCTACCAATTCATGTATTGAAAATATAAGTTCTTCCAACACTAAAAAATTTCCCAAACAAAGGCTACATCTCTAAGTAAGAAATCTCATTTTCAACCATGTGTGTTGTGAAATGAACTTAAAAAGTGATGGGGCTTCGTGAGATGGGAAACTCCTAATATAAGTAAACTTCGTGTTTAATTAGGTCAACAAAGAGTAATTTAGAGTTGTTTGTCTTATATACATTAGAAAAAAAATACACCCCATATAGATCCACTTGTACTATCTACATTTATATTAATAATATATATTGGCATGGTAAAAGTTAAAGAATAATAAAGAAACGTGACACCGTACATTGATGAAAAGAAAGGGAAGGCACTTGGAGCATTTTCTTCATTGTTTTTGGAACTTGTTGCAAGTAGCAAGAAAAATATAATTCCTGTGAAAATGTCTCTAAAGTAAGGTTATACATAAACATAAAATAAATTTAATAGTATAATTCAACAGATATGAACATAAAATAAAAATAATGTGTGGGCTTCTTTTTTATAAATTTTCATTTTTTTCATATATCATGTATTTGATTATTTATGAGGAACAAAAAAAATGACTACAAATATAATTGTTTTTTTTCTAACCTTGACATATAATCTTGAAAGGATAATTCTTGACATAAAGGTCATGTAAAAACAAATACAAGTGACATTGAATGTAAATCTACATACATATATACAAGGAAAATGAGATACTTATTTTAGTGTTTGATTTCTACCAAAAGTTTGTGCAAATAACACATATGAAAAGAAAATGAAGAGTCAGGGAAATATAAATTATTACCTTAACTTTGTTAAACAACATCAATTCATGATAACCTGTAAACCTTATCCACTTAGTCCTGCAGGAATTCATTTGATTAGTCCTCCACCAATTCATTTGGAAATGTGTTTAACTTTAGAGAACCAAAACACTCTTTCATAGAAAATACAAATAACTCCAAAACACTATTTCATAGCCATGTACAAATTCATTTTGTTTGTAAGGCGGCGGGCTTGTGCTCATATTGGGTTTTACCTACCTTTTTAATCTTATATTTTGCAGGCCCAATTGTATATCATGGGTTTCAATGGGCCCAATTTATTTTAAATTATTTTTTTATCTTAGTATCAATTTGGTATTACAATTTCAAATTTTTTCTTTTTGTAAAAATATAATTTAACAAAGTCTGCTCCATGTATTATACAAACTAATTGGGTGTTGATTTACAAACATAAGTAAACAAGCATTCATTTAATTTATTTTGTATTGTAAATAAAAGGAGATTCTATAAATTAAGTGGTAAGAATTGTAGAAAAAACTTAACTACAAATAATATTTTCTCAAAAATTTTTAAATTTTATTTAGTGAAATTATATATAAATTCCCTACTGACCTCAACTAATAAACCATAAAAAATTTGAAAAACCGATCTTAAGAAAGCCATATTTAAAAAGGCCCGAAGCTTCCTGAACATATATTTTATTATAAAACTTTGCTTCTCTCCTAAAGAGAAAAAACTTGGATTTACTCAAATTTGGAATTTTGAAAATATCGAAATAATTTTTTTGATAGTTTTATTTTTCATCCAATTTTTTACACTAAAATATTTTGGGATAAAATTCTAAATCGGAAAAAATTCTACACATCTTTAATATATTTAAAGAAAATTTAACAAATGTACATTATTTTTCGAAGAAATGAAAAGTAATAAAATTAAGTTTTTTACATATATCTAATTCAGATGGGTTGTAATTTGCGCCATTCTTGGGCCTCAAAATTTTTTATAAAATCCAAATTCATTAGTTTTTTAGAAAAATCGATTTGATCCAAATTCTAAATATGTAAATTTATTAAGCCACCCTTAACACTATTTAATATATTCATTATTCAAATTATTAAATATTTGTCTTTTAAGTTGAAATGAACATTTATCTTTTTTAGTTGAAATAAATTAGTCAATTAAAATATAATTATTATGTTCTCACTGTGGCTTATAGGCTTTCTATTCTACCAAAATTTTATTTTTGTTTGCTAATACAACCTATAATATTTCTCACTTTGTAAGTCAAGAGTTATTATTACTATTTAAGCAAGCAAAATAACTTCTAATTGGATTTATATTCTTGAACCTAGATAATCCATCAAGAAACTAACAATTCATATTTTCAATAGAATTACTCACACCAAAATTCAAGACTTGTTCCACTAAAAACAAGTCCTAACAACACTTTAAATACTCATTTAAATTTGATAAAATTTATATAAAAATAAGTCAACAAAAAAGATGTAAATCAATGCAAGAAGTAGTGTTTAAGATATAGTAAGTCTACTATAGACCACGGCAGATGAAGCATGTTTTTTACATAGTATTGAGCATAAAATGATTTAGAAATAATAGTTGGTGCCATCACTATTGGGGAATTCAGAGGATGGAATTATTGTCATGTTGTTCTCCAAGTATGCAGAAGGAGCAGTAACCCCACTTCCAAGTTGTACCAAGTAACCAACATCCTTAAGAATCATCTCCATACCAGTAAGACAACCTATCACTTGCAACTACAAAAAACACCCCTAAGTTTATAGTAGAATATTTATAAATATTTCATTGTTTTTCGAAATGGTTAGTAAGAGGTAAATAGAGAGAAAATATTTATAACTTTTCTAGTTTATGAGTGATTGTGTGGTCTTAGCAAAAGGAAGTAGGATACAAGGTTATGGCTCATATTATGAATTTGACATAGTTTTGTTAAAGCTTCTCAAAGAGAATTGAGGAACTAACATATTTTACTATTAATCTTGTCTCTGGTCAATATGTAGATGCAACAAAATCTATAATATTGAATATAAGAAATGACAATATACCTCATTTAGATTTCTCACATGATCTATCCTTGAATCCTTTCATGCTACTTTATTAAGTCCAAGCCATAAGATCCAGTTGTATCATTCTATGCCCTTCTAATAACTTCTCAACTATAAATGTAAGCAGGTACCATAACCGCACTAACAATATGACTAATATGACTAAACTGTTCATCTTTCTCACTGCAGTTTTTCAGCCCCCAGGCCTCCACAACAAACGTGTGATATGAACATATAGTCACACAATATCCAAAAATGTAAAACAGAGATGAGCACAGAATAATCCGATTCTTAAAATTTTGTAAGCAATTAGATGATGAAATAAAAATCGACTACAATTAAAATCATTGCACTTGTAATGCTTAAATCATCTATAAATTGAACTGGTTTGTAATATTTACATTGTATCTACAAATAATGGTTTCAACATGTTTCTACTTTCTATGCATCTCACAAAGAATACATAATCAAACAAAAAATATTTCCAGTGTTTTGCTTAAGCTGCATATAAGAATAAAGCATTGAACTTGTTGTTGTTGCAAGGGGAGTGTGCCTTGGTATCACGTTATCAAGTCTTTCCTCAAATATTAGATCAAGTGATGCCTCAGACGAGATAAAAGTTGAATGGAACGAGTACAAAATCTCGTGTTCAATTTGTTTCACATTTTTGGCTCTCATTACATAAGCAACCATGACTTCTTGTTTATATATAAAAATAATATATAAGACTCTGTGTTAGGAGGGTTAGCAGGGTCAGATATATTTCAACATATAAAATGAAATCAATAATTATTTTAGTTTGTTAGAATCAAGAATATATGATCACATTTTGTGTAATACAACTTATGTATTATAGCCACTATGAGATATTGTCGCGTCTTAACTTTTGCACATAAAATTATATAATAACGCTATGTCATCTCGTAGAAATATATAAAAACACTTTCCAAGATAATCAAAAATTAATAACTTTCCGTTTGTCATCAATATCACAAACACCAAGAAAATGCTTGATATGATAAGGTTTTCTCCAAAAACTTTATCAAAATATCCCCAATTTATTTAAGTTCCTCTATAAGAGAATGGTAATGTGTGATATGATAGCTGAGTAATGGTATTTGATTTCTTAAACCTTAAATCTAATAAACATGGTTAACAATATGGAAATTAAATTAATCTAAATTTAAAATAAATAAGAAAATAGTAGAGATGATAGATACATTACAATTTTCCTGGTATTCTGGTAGATTATAGAGGATTATAGAATGTTGTATACATGTATGTCTCAATACATGGAGGCTCTAATTTTTTATAATGTAGTACTTTGCAATGGAGAAATTTGATCAAAATTAAAGAGTGGTTATTAATTAGAGAGACACATTGTGTTCAATTTAGTTTTACTTAAACATATTTCTCAACAAATCAATTCTATGTTAAAATCCTTTTTATCCATATAATTAACAAATTGAGTTCTTGTGTCGGATACTTAAATCTGGTACATGGTAAAAAGGAGAAAATAAAGTGTACCAAAGTTTTTTAAGTTGTAAAAGAGAAGTTTAATCGTTATATCAATAAATCTCCATTCCAACCTATCTTATGCCTTAAAATATCAATTCTTAACCCAGCAACACCCTTTTTTCCCTTGTGACTTCAAATGCAATCATTGTATTATGAGCTTATAGCCTCCCTTCATTAAAGTGTCTAGATTAAACATAGTTTGAACTTATTCACCACCACCTTCGACAGTATGCGCATCAGAACATTATAAAAATAGATAGGTCGAAGATCTTCCATATGTTTCAGTTGTTTAACCTTAGGAATAAGACATACAAGCCTACGATTTAGTTCCCTTGGCCCATGTTGTGTATCAAAGAAAATCTGACAAAATAGAACAATATATCTTTTAAAAATATTTCAATACGTTTGAAAAATGCCGGGTTCGACCCATGTGGATCTAGTGACTTGTATTGATGCATGAACAAGACTACATTCTTAACTTCCTCCTCCCTAATACGTACTATGACCTAGTGATTGTGAAATAATAATTAAAAAAAGTTTGCAAAAAGGGTAAAATTTGACACGACCTTAATCAAATAACCATATATCAAACAAAACGGTAAAATTTGACATAAATTTAAACAACTTACCCGAGCAGAAACAAAACCATGTAAAGCCATAGGAAAAAAATATATGTGTGTGTACTATCCAACTAAATCATTGTGGAAGACATATAGATGTGGAGGCCATAACAAGGAATATCAGATATGCTTGTCCCATAATTACAATATACCTATTTGTCTTGTTGTGGTTTCGGTATTTTTGTTTATAACTATGAGCCAAAGCCAAAGCGACCAAATCGAGATGTTCCTCCAGACTCTGATATTTTACCTTGAGCAGAAGATGCTTTTTTGATGAGTCAATTTGATCTAAGTTTGATCTAAGTCAGGTAGAGGGATTTGTAAATAACAATTTGATAATCTCATGTTGAAATTTAATTTAATTCCTTATCACCAAATGATAAGGAGTTGTCAAAAAACAGCACAAAATGTTTTACCTATCCAAGGGAATCCATGTTATAAAAGATGGCACCCTTTCCACTTTTTCTAAGTTGATACATTTCCCTGTAGTAGGTAGCAAGGTCATAGTTGCAAAGCAATGTCCTCCACCAATACTATAGATGCCATTTTCTTCGTTATATGTATTAATAACATATTCGCCTCTCCGTCCTTGAACTATCTTGTTATCGACACTTGTGGTATCTCTTCTTTCAACACATTTATTCTCACTTCCCGTAGCTCGGGTCATCTTATCACAATTTTCTTTTATCTTTTCTAAAATGAAACCAGTAAAAAAAACTATAAGATGTGAATTATAATAACACTTGCCTTAATTGATTCTTAATAAACAATTATACAAACACCTTTATATGACCTAGGCGATTGGACACAAGTGTTTTATTTAACGAGGTCAATATATATTAAAACATCTGAAAGTATTGAATTTCTTCTTTGTAGTACTTCATTTCTATAAAGATTAACAAACTATCAGAACATGGAGCAAACAAAAAGTCCAAAATACAAATTCTACTTTTAAAACGACAAGTGATACCTTAAAATTTCATACCACTGTCATTCCAAACAAATCCCAATACAACTCAGAACTGATAATAAGACACGATTGACACATAAACATGATTTAATAAATAAACCTAATTACACATAGTGTAACATCCATAAAAGATCCCAAACACAGAATAACATAGAAACAGAAAAGCAAGGAGGTAAATTAAACAATAATTAACAATAATCGACCAAATTTAATCTTCTCCTAAATTAAATTTAGTGAATTCAAAGAGCTTTAGGAAAGATGATTTGGGGAAAAAAAATACATTTCGTCAAGGTTTAATCTTTTCCGAGATTTAATCATTTCTTGGAGCTTTAGCCTTTACAAAGATTTAATATTCAGTGTTTAAGAGAAATATTCTTCAGCAAAGATTTAATCTTTCTACCGCAGTGGAGATTGTTTGACAGTCTGTTGTTTTTTATATTATTTAATTGACAGTCGGGAAAAGAATTTCAGCAAGCCCGCTCACAAGTTTTGAACAAGACCGCCTAACTTTTGGGCCCAAATCTATGATCTACTGTAACGATTATATAATGTATTACAATACATGTATTTGTAACGCCTCGACAATTTTGTTGATTCAGCTAGAAATGTTCTTAAAATCCCTTGCAAGAACATGAAATACCTTTCAACATACAACGTTTTTTGGATAGTTTTAAAAATCTAGTTGCGAAAGCAATTCTATGGTATAGTGAACTAAACCTTGTATAACCAATTATTCATCTAATACCTGATTCTCCTATAGGCTGGGAAGTTATTCCTCATACATACCCTGATATACTCTGGTGATATTATGTATTACTTTATGCTCTGAAATAAATATTTATCATGTTGAATTGTTATAGAATTGGATTGGTTTCTAAATATGGAACAGATTCGTGGTCAGACCTGATTGGTGGTCATATTAGGCCAATGTGTGCCTTGTGATCCAGTATAGAGAACAGAGTTGTGTGCCTTAATCGAGTTAGTGTGTCACTGATCAGCATCCTAACCTTGGTTTTAAACTTAAAAATGAATATCCAATTCTAATAATTGCTTAAAAGGAACTGATTCCTATGAATCATTTCAATTGATCATTGTTAACACCCAGTTATTGTTATTATAACTTGCTGAGCTAGTTAGCTCACCCTTGTGAATCTGTTTAATCTTCTACAGTTAAAATGGAAATTATTGGTAACGATGGATCCCCAGTCTAGCATGCGATCTAGGATTTCGGGTTGAGTTGGAACGAGCTAGTTTGAGTTATGCAAGTTTGTAAGAATGATTTCATTTTCAGTTGTAAGTTAAACTAGTTGGGATTTAGTATGACGTAATAACTTCTGACTCGGGTTTTGAGGGCGTCACAACCACCATCTCTGAAGCTAAATTAACTACTAATAGTACCTAATATACAACCAGTACTACCACTAAAGCTACCAACAATGCTACCATAAATTGGCACAACTAAGACTAACCAATATAACATCAATGCTACCACCTGTAATACCATAATTAAACTGGCCATAAATAGAACTGCTTAAGTTAGCACGAACTTCAACACCAACACCAATAATACCACCACTAAGCTACCAATACGACCACTAAGCTACCACCAATGCCACCACCAATGCCACTAATAAGACTAACCAATATAACATCAAAGCTACCACCTGTAATACCATAATTAAACTGGCCATAATTGGAACTGCTTAAGCTAGCACAAACTTAACACCAACACCAATAATACCACCACCAATTCTCCTGCAAAGATTACCGCTTTCAATGCCACCAATTGCACTAATAAGAGCACCCGGACCAATGGCACCATCAATGCCAGCAAATCCACTACTAATATTATCGTTTCTGGTACCACCAGTGTAACCACTAAAGATGCTAGTCATGCTGCCACCAATCCCACTTTTAAAACTACCCATTATACCACTAATGCTACTACCACTATGCCATTATTAAAGTTACCACCAATGATACTTTTTAAGTTAGCACGAACTTCACCACCAACAATCCCACCACTAATTCCACTCCTAAGATTACGACTACTAGTGCCACCAATTGGACTAGTAAAATTACCATCACCAGTGACACCGCCAATAATATTACTACTGGATTAAAGAAAAACCATAACTCTATACTTTTCAAATAGTTACGGATCTATAGAAGTTACTAAGCAACGGGTTCTAGTGAGGCTGAAAATGGTGACCCTACCTATTCATGTATTGAAAATATAAGTTCTTCCAACACTAAAAAATTTCCCAAACAAAGCCTACATCTCTATCAAGTAAGAAATCTCATTTTCAACCATGTGTGTTGTGAAATGAAGTTAAAAAGTGATGGGGCTTCGTGAGATGGGAAACTCCGAATATAAGTAAACTTCGTGTTTTATTAGGTCAACAAAGAGTAATTTAGAGTTGTTTGTCATATATACATTAGGAAAAAAAAACACCCCACATAGATCCACTTGTACTATCTGCATTTATATTAATAATATATATTGGCATGGTAAAAGTTAAAGAATAACAAAGAAACCTTACACCGTATATTGATGAAGAGAAAGGGAAGGTACTTGGAGCATTTTCTTCATTTTTTCGGAAATTGTTGAAAGTAGTAAGAAAAATATAATTCTGTGAAAATATCTCTAAAGTAAGGTCATACATAAACATAAAATAAATTTAATAGTATAATTCAACAAATATGAACATAAAATATAAATAATATGTGGGCTTCTTTTCTATAAATTTTTTTTTTCATATATCATGTATATGATTATTTATGAGGAACAAAAAAAATTAATACAAATGTAACTGAGTGACATATAATCTTGAAAGGATAATTCTTGACATAGAGGTCATGTAAAAACAAATACAAGTGACATTCCATTTAAATCTACATACATATATACAAGGAAAATGGGATACTTATTTTAGTGTTTGATTTCTACCAAAAGTTTATGCAAATAACACATATGAAAAGAAAATGAAGAAACCGGGAAATATAAATTATTACCTTAACTTTGTTAAACAACATCAATTCATGATAACTCGTAAACCTTATCCACTTAGTCCTCCACCAATTCATTTGGTTAGTCCTCCACCAATTCATTTGGAGATGTCTTTAACCTTAGAGCACCAAAACACTTTTTTCATAGAAAAAACAAATAACTCCAAAACACTATTTCATGGCCTATTTCATAGCCATGTACAAATTCATTTTGTTTGTAAGGAGGCGGCTTGTGCTGATATTAAGGTTTTACCTACCTTTTTAATATGATATTAGGGTTTTACCTACCTTTTTAATATCCTATTTTGCAGGCCCAATTGTATATCATGGGTTTCAATGGGCCCAATTTAGTTTAAATTGTTTTTTATCTTACTATCAATTTCTTATTACAAATTCAAATTTTTTCTTTTTATAAAAATATAATTTAACGAAGTCTGCTCCATGTATTATACAAACTAATTGGGTGTTGATTTACAACCATAAGTAAACAAGCATTACTCTAATTTATTTTTTATTGTAAATAAAATGAGATTCTATAAATTAAGTGGTAAGCATTGTATAAAAAACTTAACTAAAAATGATATTTTCTCGAAAATTTTAAATTTTATTTAGTGAAATTATATATTAATTCCCTACTCACCTCAACTAAGAATAATATTTGTACTACTACAACCCTAACTAAGAATAATAGAAGTACTACTATCATACATTCAAGTCTTAAAAACTGTCACAATAATTCAGATATTATTGGTCATGTAAAAATTAATATTACCATGACAACATTTAATCAAATTAAATTTCTAGAGGTATAAGATAGCATACCAAATTTTTGACAATACAATTTTTAAAAATATTTACTAATTGCTATGTTTATTTAAACATAGGAATTAAAATGAACCATAATATGATTGTAGATTTTTATTTTATTCTTAGTCAATTTGATTTAAACATGTAAAATGACAATATATTGTGGGTAACACTACTATACCATATTCATTCACTGGTTGATTGGAAAAAATATAAATTGGGAAGAAATTGAATGAGAAATGCACTGATAGTGTCTAAGTATAAAAGTTTTTGACTTGACCATATGTACTTTAACATAATTATAATGAAGATTTTTAATATTTTCAATTCTAATGAAATTTATTATTTAAAACAATGCTTATATTTATAAACTTGTTTTGTAACTCAAAATTTTCAATAGACAAGTTTTCCAACAAATTTTGGGTCTTTTCACAAGGTGGGTATGAAATGCAAAAAGAACATTATTTTGTCAAATATGTACCAAAATATAATTCAGTTATTTTTTTAAGATGAATAAAAAAGATACGTACAAAAATTATTTCTAGAATTTCCTTTTTTGAATAAAATTATTAATATTAAACTTTAATTCAAAAAAATAATTATTTTAAAAAGATATGTAAAATTATTAATTTTACATGAACAAAGTTCAAAAAACATGTATTATGGGATGAAGTATATCCTACTAAGTTTGGCCTAAGATTTTAAGTAATTCATCATTTATATTGACTTTGGTATGAAATGACTATTATCATTTACATTACTTATATTTTGTACTCCCCATTTTTTATAGTTCTTTGAGTAATTTTAATCAAAATTAGTTATTTGAATAAACATTTCTTTCCTTGCAAATATTTTAAGAAAATATAGAAAACTTATAAGATCACCAAATTCCGAGAAAAACTATTAAAAAAGGAGATCAAAATTTAAATTCAAAGTTTGTCAAATCCCAGAACATACCTCAATTTTTGTCCAAAGGCGGAACTACCCATGTCGGCGGACGTCCATCGCCCGAACCTCGTTGTATTCCAACCATCTTTTGTATGTATATCCTCATGACAGCTTCGTTTTCGCATCCTTATATCCCATAGCTCTTGAAGCTTTTTAATTCTCCTCGTGGTTGTGCACCTTAATTTCCTTCTCCTGGAATATGCATCCAACGCCAAGAATCGCTCAACACAAGACCTAATGCAAAAATAGTCACAAATACCACCATATATCTCTCAGATATATGAGTCCTTGGATACGCCAAAATGTCAAGCGGATCCCAAAGATAACTAACCCTAATAATCCTGCTTTGTGCTCACATTTGTGGGAAACAGTCTCCAAGAACATCTTTGTCAAGAAACTCTAGAAATCCACAAATCACCACATATTTTTTTTGTCTCGTCTGTAATCTCAGCAGTGTTCTTCTCCGTATACACCTTGGGTACAAGTTGTAAGGATTGTTATCATGGGATCCTGATGCATCCTCAACGTGTAGCCTTAGTAACCACCGTACCATGTGTAGAGTTCTTCTCGAACACGGCCACCATGAATGCCTTCATCAAGAAATCTTAATACGACTATGAATAAACACCTATAACAATCATTTTTCCTCCACAAATGAACAATCCAAATCCCCTCCTTCTAACGCCAAATGTTCTTGGAGGATTTTGATAACAACACGAT